>NC_032026.1:8510832-8511541 GCF_001865875.1 Lupinus angustifolius | reverse complement strand
TTCTCTCACACTCTCTCATTTTCAACTTTGCAAGGAGAAGGTGAATATATCTTCTCTCATTTTTCACCTTTCTTCTTCCATCTTCTCCTTGATCTCTCAATATTCAACCAATGGATGTTGATGAGATTTAAGTATGATGTTCATGAGCATGTCAAGAACATATTCAACCGTTGAAATTTTCTAAAACGCTTTCTAACTCATTTTCTTCTCAAAACCGAAAATGATGATGTTCTTGAACTTATGAAAATATTTTGTTGAAACCATGAACAACTTGTGTTCATGGAGTTGTTATAATGTTGTATTACATACTTTTTGTTGTTTTAGCCAAAGGGGATGATGATGAAATCAAAGGAACCTTTAGGAAGATTTTTGGAAAAATGAGAATGTATGTATTTTTATTTGTTTTAGCCTTAAAAACCATGGCTTGGAACAAGTTGGAAAAGTAGAAACTTTTGTTAAAAAGGATGTTAAGGTTTATGAGTACATGAATGTCTCATGAAACTCTTAAATGATACTTTGAATAACTTACTTTAAAGTGGTAAGATTATCAAAAAATGTTTGAAATCGGAATATATAGTTTTACTAAAAAACTGTATGTTTAAAATGGATGGAAATCGTGAACGAACTTTCGATGAAAAAGGATGGTCGATGACATGTGATGTTGGACCGTATGGATGAAATGGATGTATGATCACGATGGAAAAAGAGA
>NC_032026.1:8510455-8510732 GCF_001865875.1 Lupinus angustifolius | reverse complement strand
TGGGCGAGCACAGTCTCGCTTGGGCGAAGGACTGGGCGAGGGGAAGTTTTGGTTCTGGAACTCCCTCGCTCGAGCGCCAAATCCTCGCTTGGGCGAGCAAGGGTCTCGCTTAGGCGAAAAAACCCACGAATTCGATGAAATTCTGGACATCCCTCGCCCGGGCGAGCAAGGCGTCGCCTGGGCGACCAAAAGCCCGCTTGGGCGGAAAAAAAATCCAGGTTTTTAGTGATGTCTTGCTTGGGCGAGAAGGGGCCTCGCTTGGGCGAGGAAGGCTTAA
>NC_032026.1:8509787-8510355 GCF_001865875.1 Lupinus angustifolius | reverse complement strand
TCTTGAGGGAGAGTCTGGGTGAGACGAGTCCCTTGTATTCCTGGGGAGGTACCCTGTTGGATCGGACAGTTCTCACAGGCCAAACTAGGCAATCTCTGACAACCCCGGGATTGCATTCGAGATCGATGAGAGGGATGCCCTGAAAGCGTTTGTACGACCTAGGTCCGGGTAGGACTGTTCCTGAGGGAACCGATCGATCTATTTTTAATTCCTTGCATAGGATATGTTATTTCGGGTGGTACAAAACGGCTTGGTACGGGACCTGTACTCTCGATTATTTCCGATTAGGATGTTGGATGGATATTGGTGTAAGGTGGATAATCATGACATATCATGCATACATTATCATTGTGGAAGTGAATCCCCATATGTGAGCTACAATCATTGTGTATTCCTATGTTTATGCGTGTGACATGGTTATGAGTAGAATATTGATTATATGATTTGATATATTGGTAATGTTGGAATAATTGGTAAGTTATGTATTACTTCATGATGTTTATGATAAATGATGAATTATATGTTTAAATATATTTTATGTCTGAGTGTAATATTCTGAGTAAGTCCA
>NC_032026.1:8471675-8509687 GCF_001865875.1 Lupinus angustifolius | reverse complement strand
CCTATCATTTTGTGACTTTTGAAACACTGACGGCTTCAGCTTGTTCATGTCTTTGTGTAGTGTCTATTGACGATGATTAATATTTGCGCCTTTTCTTTTTGGATTTTGTATATGTTAGTGGCGATGTAGTTTCCGCCTTTGTTGACTTAGTTTGTATGAACTAAAGATGACTTAACCGTCCACATGCATTGTGTTATTCAGGAAATTGTGAATCAGGTTAAGTTATCATTCGATAACGATAAGTTGATTTTCCGTATTTGAGTTACTTAAAGTGATATCCCGGAAAAGGAAGGTTTTAAAAGGAAACAATTTTATACAATCTCTTTATTCAAAAAAAAATTTACCCATTTTTCCGCTATGTTTTTTTAGAAGTATTTTTCGGGGTGTTACAAGGGATGTTCTGGTGCTTGAAAACGAAAGATGGGATTGAAGACAAATGCAAACAAGCCTAAAGAGAATTGTCCCTAATATGATTGATGATGGAGCAAACACAGAAAATCTAAATGATGGATCCATTGAAACAAGTGAACCCACTCAAGCTGAAAACACCTCAATACAAATATCTCAGAGACTAAGGTCAAGAGCTAGCAGATTCAGTGAGTATGAAGTTCATACAGATGATCAAATCAATGATGAGGGTGATCTAGTTTACTTAGCATTAATGGCTGAAGCAATACCAATCAATGACTTTGAGGCACTACAACAGAAAGAGTGGAAGGATGCAATGATTGATGAAATCAAGTCAATTGAGAAGAATGAGACTTGGACTTTGGTTGAACTACCAAGTGACAAGCATGAAATAGGAGTAAAGTGGATATTCAAGCAGAAACTCAATCCTTATGGATCAGTTCTAAGACACAAAGCAAGATTGGTTGCAAAGGGCTTCCTACAAAGACAAGGTCTATACTAAAAAGAGGTATTTGCTCTTGTTGCTAGAATAGAAACTATAAGGCTGGTTGTTGCTATTGTCGGTGCAAGGAATTGGCCTCTATTCCAACTAGATGTTAAATCAGCATTCCTTCATGGCCCATTGATTGAAGAAGTATATGTTCAACAACCACCAAGATTCATCATAAAAGGCACATAGCATTTGGTCTATAAACTGAAGAAGGCCCTATATGGTTTGAAACAAGCCCCAAGGGCTTGGAATTGCATAATAGACTCATTTACGTTCAAACTCAAATTCCAGAAATGCAAGGTTGAACATGGAGTGTATGTCAAGGAAGAAAGGCATGGTGAGTTACTAATAATCTACCTATATGTGGATGACTTACTAGTAATTGGATCAAATATCGAAAGGATTCAAGGATTCAAGAGGATTATGGAAGCTGAATTCGAAATGAATGACTTGGGTAAGCTAAACTATTTCTTGGGCATGGAATTCACCTACATTGCAACATGAATTCTGATGCACTAGAAAAAGTATGCAAAAGAAATTCTAAAGAAGTACAATATGGAGTCTTGTAATTCAGTAGCTAGCCATATTGAAGTTAATTTGAAACTATCAAATGATGAAGAAGGTGATCCTACCAATGAGACATTATTCAAACAAATAGTGGGGTCATTGAGGTTCCTATGAAATAGTATACCAGACTTGTCCTTTGGGGTTGGTCTTATAAGTAGATTCATGTGCAAACCAAAGAAAGGTCATATGTTAGCTGCGAAAAGGATATTGAGGTATGTGCAAGGAACAACAGGTTATGGAATTTTGTTTCCTATTGGTGAACTAAATTCAGATTTAGAATTGGTGGGATTTTCTGATTCTGATTATGGTGGTGACTTGTTGAGAAAAAAGCACTTCAGGTTACCTATTCTTACTCAATCAAGCTCTTATTTCTTCGTGCACAAAGAAACAATAAGTAATTGCACTCTCAAGCTGTGAAGTATAATACATATCAGGTTGTTATGTTGCTTGCTAAGGTATGTGGTTGCAGGAATTGTTGAAGGAAGTAAAGGTCGAAGTATCTCAACCATTGCAGTTGAAGATAGATAATATTTCAGCTATAAATCTATCTAAAAATCCAGTAAGCCACATGAAAAGCAAACACATAGAGGTGAGGTTCCATTTCCTAAGGGATTTAGTGAACAAAGGGAAGATAGAAGTGGTTTATTGCAAAACAGAGATGTAAATGGCAGATGATTTCACCAAACCCTAAACCCTAAACCCTATATTTGAAGATAGATAATATTTCAGCTTAAATCTATCTAAAAATCCAGTAAGCCACATGAAAAGCAAACGCATAGAGGTGAGGTTCCATTTCCTAAGGGATTTAGTGAACAAAGGGAAGATAGAAGTGGTGTATTGCAAAACAGATATGCAAATGGCAGATGATTACACCAAAGCACTAAAGGCAGAAAGATTTCTGATTTTGAGAAAGAAAATAGGTGTAGAATCTCTCCAATACTTGACTTAAGGGAGGATATTGAAATAGATGCATAATTCAAATATTAGAGTGTATCTAGTAAAGTTGTTATAGCTTACTACAAATAGTAGTTCAAGATTGTTGTTAGTTGAACTACTTTACTATAAAAGGAAATGATGTGTTCTTTTGATTCATTGAATGAGAACAAACAATATTCTCATAAACTCTTTTTCTTCTCCCTCTCTATTGTTGTTTTTCTGCATCAATCTCCAACAATATCTATTGATCTAGTTACTTTTATTTTGATTCAAAATAGTTGAACACTAATTACTTTGACATTGAGCTCGATGATAATTTTTAATTAAAATTTAATTGATTTACGATTTGAAACATTGATTGGCTAGGAAAGGCATGTGAAAGCACCAAATGCGTGTTAGTTTTTCGAATACATTTGGTTCAATGTCCAAATCTCTCGAGTGGGTTGGGATGCTTTTGAGGAAGTTAGGATTCTCTTCATTTATAGAGAAATAAGTGCTTCAAAAAACAAAAGGAAATTCAACTTTCAATTCAATGACATATTTTTCGTTTTAATTATAATGAAATTACATTTCTATCATTAAAAATAAAATAATAAACATACATTTGTTCTCTAGACCATTATTTTTTTTAAGTAAACACATATTACCATTTTCATTCAATATTGGACTCTCTAGAGAGAAGATATGGTTTCCTACTAATATGTCCAACCTGTTTCCTATCTCATGAATCACGCTAAAAGACCAGTATCAATCCTAACATCATTTTCTTCTTTTAGTCTAACATTTTATTTTGATTCTCCTACAATTATTTCTTTGATGAAGTGTTGAGATAAGTGAGAAATCAAACTTCATCAACCATTTAGAATAGTAATCTACACAAAAAAGTTTTCCTTAAATGTTCACACAATTCTAAGCTTTCCAGCCTAGCTAGCATGCAATCATGCATACGTTCAAATTACTAATCAAATGTTTTTTCCTACATGCTAAAATACTTCCCTACCTTCCATTATGGCCTATGTAACATTTCGTGTTGAAGTACATAAGATATACAATGTATGAAGAAGTTAAGTTAATTATTGAATGCTTTTAGAGGTAACTGACCTAACCTACCATAAAAATAGATAGGGAAGATGATTATGCAAATAGGATTCAAAATGCAATAGTAGCTAGTACATGTATAAAGCTTCTTTCTTTATAATAACGTGAACTTATTCCAATCTTTCTTTTTACTACATGAAAGTGATTCTGCTCCATGGTAGGGTACGTGGCTTAAGCTAATTGCTAAGCATATTTTCAGCAAAAAGCCAAACCTGGTATCTCAATCAATTTCACTTTAGAAAAAATTGTAGCACATCATAAAACATGTTTGCTATACACAAAGGTAAAAGAGAAAAAGAAGGGCGACTAGAATTTAATAGGTGCCAAACTTTCTTAGCTTGAAGCATCACTGGAGTTGAGCCTAGGAGAAGTAGTGATAAACAAACTAACTTGGAATAGCGTGCAGATACTCTCCATGTCCTATGTGTTTCTCTATTTTGATGATCATCATTTTTCTAAACAAAATTTAATTCAACATTTTTACATACAGTTAAAATGGTAGGAGTCAGACTTGAAATCTTTTTGATAAATCAAGAAGTATGAAAGGAAATCATGAATGAGAAAATGGAAATTTTCTATATTGAATTGAGTTACAAGGAATAAGGGAATCACTCTTTATATACTACAATGCCTAACTAATAACTAACTAGTTAATCGATTAATTAAATTTTTAATCGATTAACAAAAACAATATTACAACTAACAAACTGAAATCAACTAACAACTTTAACATCTCCATCAAGTTGGAATGTGTCAAGCATTCCAAACTTGAAATGATTCTGTTGAACACCAACATACTCTAATACCCCCTCTTGCTGGTGAGCGAATTTTTGTCTCCTAGTCTTGAAATCTGAACGTGAAGCAATACTGACACTTAACCACCACTTGGCAGAAGCAATTTCATCAAACGCTTAACCATCTTTTTGACAGAAGCAAACCAATCATAACAGATGAAAGAAAGAAATGAGTTGGACCTTAATCTTGATCCTTATATGTTGTTTCACTAAGAAGAAAAAAATTACACACTAGTTGTGTCTTTAATGAGAGAGGGTAAAGAAATTAGAGTAAAAAAGAAAAGAGATAATTGGAGGTATATGATAAAGAATAAGTAAAGAAAGTATGTCACTGTTGTTTTGTTTGGAAAGCTTGAATCTTGTGCAACTCGTTCTCAGCCTAAGACTCCTAGGATATCCCTAGCAAGAAGATCATATGTTGAATATCATTATAGACTTTCCCAACACTCTCAAGCAAAGAGCAAGCAAAGAAGAAACTATGAGGGTCAGAAAAGAATATTTCCCTCATAAGCAAAGAAAGCACAAGAATTGAGGTTGATGGATAAACAATGGAAAAAATAATTAGATCGTGCTCTGATACCATGTTAAAATGGTAGAAGTCATGCTTGAAATCTTCTTGATGAATCAAGAATTATGAAATAAAATCGTGAATGTGAAAATAGAAACTTTCTATATTGAATCGAGTTACAAGGAATAAGAGAATCGTCCTTCATATACTACAATGTCTAACTAATAGTTAATTAGTTAATCGATTAATTAAACTTTTAATCGATTAAGGAAAACAATATTACAACTAACATATTAAAATCAACTAACAACTTTAACATATACGTTATTAACAACTAGGATTTTGCCCATTTCGAATAGAAAAAGAGAATGTCTTAACTCCTTGAAATAAGTATAACTTAAAAGGGATGTAGGAAACAATATTAATTATATAGATACTTATTGTTTAATTATTTCATTCATGCAATGTTTAACCATAGGTGACTATGTTGTTATTATAATGAATATATATGTGTAAAATGTGACACTTTTTTTAACAGGCAAAAATAATTTTATTAAAATTGTATCAATAGCATAAAACCAAGTACAAAAGAGACAAATTGAAATTATAATATTAGAGTTAGGAAAATTGAATGATATATTCGTGAGGAATTAGTAAGTCAACCTGAGTAAGGAATTATTAAGACGTTTTGTTCCTATTAATTAATAGCTAAGATTTTACCTTCACTCATTCAATTATTTTTGGCATACACGACTTTTTGATTTGAAGATGACATTGTTTGAGACTAACCAAATACACCATGTGACACCTAAGTGACAGAGTACCATTCACATAGGTTTTGCACGCCTCCCCCCACACATTATTATGTATAGAATGATATTCCAACACCCATGGCATATCAAGTTTGGTGTGCACTTAAATTATGGAGGAAAATGTTGGCATGTG
The DNA here is from genome assembly GCF_001865875.1 of Lupinus angustifolius. Taxonomy (NCBI): domain Eukaryota; kingdom Viridiplantae; phylum Streptophyta; class Magnoliopsida; order Fabales; family Fabaceae; genus Lupinus; species Lupinus angustifolius. The sequence continues at coordinate 8,503,941 of NC_032026.1, read as the reverse complement.
CAAACATCGCACGTATTATTTAATTGAAAATACATATTATTTTATGCTATAATAGATTGAGATTCTCAATTATTCAAGCAAGTTTAACTTTCTGAACATATCCACTCATGTGATTCACCATTCATACAATAATACAAATGCAAGTGGAACGGCTATGTGTGACATTGTTTCCCAAAATAACTCTTTTTTTATTTTTTCTTATCCGGATGAATAATTAACATGAAAACATTACAAAAATCCTTCTAATATATAACCAGAAACTAATTACATGTTTTAGACATTATTTTTTATATTATTAAGGATATTTTCTCACCTTTTTAGACAAGGATTTAACCATTTTCATCGTATTTAATAACACAAATGTCGCTCCCTAGAATCGAACTTTTAACCTTTTAATTATAACTAAAAAATGTAGTCTAGTCTCGCTACTAGACCAAGTTCGTGTTTTAGACACTATTATGAAGAATCATAAGGCCACCCACACATCTATACAGTGAAATTTTCCTCTATCGGTCAGAAATAGATCTGATACACTAAAAAATAGTTAAAATTAATAATTAGTTTACAGCTTCTCCCCTTAAATTATTGCTATTACTCATTCAATTACTAATAAAATAGCTTTATTTGTTTATTTAGAATAGCCTCGAGAAATTTCTAGTTGAATATATATTACTCAATAAATGAAATGCACATCGGTGATCAGGCGGTGGCAGTCAAATAGTATGAAATAAATGTCGACAAAAAAACAATGTGGTCCAACAGAAATAACTATGCCATTTATTTAGCTAGTCTCTGTACAATGAATTGCATAATTGGTCTTCAAAAAATATTTAGAAATTTGTTAATAAATCCTAGAAGATAGAAGTCAATTTTGTTAAAGAATAATAAATATTTAATAAAATTTGATTTTAAAAATACTAATGTAAGTTAATATTTTCTTTTTTATTCAATTTCAGTTATTTTTTTTTAAGTTTTAACCAAGTCCTAAATTTGGGAATACAACCATCATAGACATCGATTCATTACGGTTTTCATAGTTATCAACAACATATCACAATCACATCATATTAATCTCAAATATCTACAACGGTTTGTAAAGTCAATATTTCAAATTATAAGGAGTAAATTACACGGATAGCCTTTGAGTTTTAGTGAAATTACATAAACTACCCCTCATTTTTTTACATATACACAAACCTCCCCTATTTTTTAACTTTCATTACATTTACCACCCCTGCATAAGAAAGAAGTATAATGTGATAAATGCAATTAAGTTAAACAAAACATGATATATTGTGTAGACAAGTCTAAATCACATACAACTCAATGTATCTTTATTATTTTTTGTTACAAAATGCATCAACAATTCTAAAGAAATATTGTTTAAATCGCTCTTATAATATAGTGTAACGAACCAAAAATAATAAAGAAATATTGACTCGTATATTATTTGGACGTGTCTCTACAATATGTCATATTTTGTTTAGCTTAATTGCATTTATCACATTTTTTGTTTAAAATATTACACTTATTTCTTATGCAGGGGTGATCGATGTAACGAAAGTTTAAAAATAATGTAGGTTTGTGTAGGTGTAGAAAAGTAAATGATGATTTGTGTAATTCACTAAAACTCAAAGGATGTCAGTATAATTGAGTTGATATTTAAAACTTCGGTTTAAATCACTACCATATTGCCCAGACAAATGCCATGCATCTGGCCCACACCACATCATTCACGTTCCCGAATTTGTCCATACAGGGACCAAACAGTTGCAGAAGGGATCAAGAACCATGATCCTCATTCTCAAAATAATTACTTATACTTTTAATTAATTAAATTTCATAAAATAATATGATAATAACTATTTTAAATATATAATTTTTCTTTTTAATTAAGTAATATAATTACAAAACAGACCCATATAAGAATATGTCATCTAAATTCATAATCCAGTGGATCGAGTAAACCGCTCCTCAACAGAAATAGGACCCACTATACGTGGATGAGGCCATGAGGGGTCAGCTTTGTTGTCCCCACGCTCGCACTCACGTACCCTGCACGTGCAAGATTCTTTGGGCCCCACATCATGGTCGTGGTCCTACGTGGCGTTTTCTAACTTCGCCGCGTCGTGACAATAAGCCGCACGTCATTGCTTGAGTAGTTGAGTGACCGTTATCACACCTTCAGAGGCATTACCGTATCCCTATAAAAACTCGGATAGTGAAATGACGCAAGAAATATGGAGAAAATTAATTAAAATGGATATTCCGATTTCCACAATTCTTATTTAATTTTAATGACAAATATAAATAACATAAATGAATATTTTATTACATAATATATTAATAATATTACACTCATTTATATGACATTATGTCTAATCACTTTTTTATTATTCATTAAATATATTTATATAATTTTAAATTATGAGTACAATTATTAATCTTATTATAAAGTCAAAACATGCTTTAACCACCCACCATGGAGTAATTTATAATTTTCTATTTTGCCATTGATTATTTTTTATTTTCTATAAAAAAATGGTATAATCTAATGTCCATATCCATATTACATGTCATGTTATTTTCTTAATTGTGTCTTCCTTTTTAATTTTGTTATCATAACAATTTTTCTTTATTTACGGAATAAAAAATATTTTGCAATGATATTTATCTAAAATGTGTTCTCACGACTTTAATATTCAATAACAACGGTTTATAATATTTACTAGAAAATAAGAATCAAGTTAACAAACATTTCATTTAATGATAAATTTATTAAATAATTACACTCCAGTTGTAAATTCATCTACAAAATTAATCATAAGTGATTCAATTATTTAAGTAGACAATTACATTTCAAACAATAGAAAAATAGGTTGACAGACACGAAAATGTCTCTCAATACGCTACTAAAAATAAATTTGGGACTTTTCTTTTATTGAAAACTACCTAAACATTGGATTTAATAAAATTGATAAACGTTCCTCAAAGTAAAATTGAAAAAAACATTGTTGGGGAGATTCTTATTTTCTTCTGTTGATAAAGAAAGGATAATATTTTGATTTGTAGAATAATATATTGAATCAATTCTTTTAAGTTAGAGGAATGATTAACATTAATCAAATTAAATTATACAGGCTATACTCATCTCATTCGTTCTTTCTTTAAATCAAATATAACATAATATTTTAATTTAAAAATCACATTCAAGTTTGTTAGTTCTATATAAATTAAGATTTTAAAGCCTAAAAAACATGATAATTGTCACATCATAATATTACATTAGGTGGATTTTGAGATGATGAAAGTTATAGTACTTCACTTTCTATTTTGCCCTTCACATTATTTAATTTTTACAAAAAAAAACATATAATTTTAATTAACTACCACGAACACGTTAATTAATAATTTCTCTCACTTAAACTAAATATTATCATAAACATAAAAGGTTATAATATAAAGTATAAAAATTATAAAAAAATAAAATATATAAAATTAAATATGTAGTATCATACAATATTAACCGGTAGACAATTTTTGTGAAAACTGTTCTTTCTGAATAAAACAAGATTCAATAACTCTGCTGGATAATGAAAACATTATTGATGTAAAAATAGTTATTCAGATTCCGACGAACCAATCATCTCAACAGTGACGTAAATAAGAGGTATTATTTTAGAAGATAATTAATTATAATAGTCATTTTTATTTCTTTTTAATAATAAAAAATTATAAACTCAATAATATATTTATTTAGGCCATAATTTAACAATGGTTTTTTCTTAAGTATATGAGTTATAGGATGAAAACATATAAGTAAGACATATGAGGAAAGATTGACTTATTCCAATAATAAGTTTTTTAAATTTACTTTTCATCTTAGTCATCAATTCTATAGACATCTAATAATTTAGATATCAAATGCATTAACTATCTGACTTTACCTCTAGTTTATTTAAAGGTCTTTTATATTATAAGATTTTGAATAGGTTGACATGCCTATATTTAAATAGATTAATAAATCTACTTTTAACTATTAGTCTAGGCTATTACATATATAATACTATTAATCATATTAAAATAGTATAATTTGAATATTATTATATAATATGATTAAATAGGTTAACATATTAAGTTAAATAGATTTTTTAAATGACCTATATTTAATCTACTTAAGATGAATAGACTTTTTAAAAGATCAATTACTGACTTATTTACAAAAAAAAACTTATCATAACCTAACCTATTATAGGATAGGTAATAAACCTATAATAGGTAACTTAACTTGTTTAAGCTTTTTTACTTATATGGTGCACCTTGACCGAAAAATTATGGTCTTAGCGCACCTTTTATAAAAATTATCAAACTGGTGTAAAATTAAATATAATAGGCTTCTGCGTTGCTGATTTATATTTTTTTTGTTTTCTACACCTTTTATAAAAATTATCAAACTAGTGTAAAATTAAATACAATATAGGCTTCTGCGTTGCCGATTTACATTTTTTTTTGTTTTCTCCCCCAAAATCGTCAATAAGGGGAGTTTATATATTTTTCTATTTTTTTTGTGACCCCCTAAATTGACAATGGGAGAGTTTTCTATTTTTATTTTGTGACCCCTAAAAAAGAATGTAAATCGGCAATGCAGAAGCCGGTTGTATTTAATTTTATACAAGTTTAGTAATTTTTATAAAAGTGCACAATATATGTTCAATAAGTTACCACACACACCATTGTTTTTGAAAGACTAAATTATATTTTTGTGAATGAGCTTTTCTAGAACAAGTAAAATATAATGTTAGCAACGAGTTTACAATGTAACTTGTACATGCTATCAATAAATTTTGTAAAAAGCAAATTAGAAAATCAATCGTGGATGGAGCTCCTAATTTTTATCATGATATTTCAAAAGTACACTATGGTTAAATAAAAAAAAGTTAAAGACTCAAGTCTAGGTGATCAGTCATAATTTTTTAGTACACTAACTTCTCCCAAAAATTGGAAACACAAACTTTATATTTTTATTCAATTAATCATTTTTATAATTTTCCTTAATTATTTACTCTATTAGTTCAAGTTGTACATATTTGATTCTCATTAAACAAAGTCTTGAGTTCGAGTGTGGATGAAAAATGTCCGTCGGGAGAATTCACTCTACGTACTTATGGATGTTCTCGGCTCAGATAGGATTGCATCTAGTGCGAGGATACATGTCGGAAATAAAAAACGAAATATAGAAAAGTAATGGAAATGAGGATTACATGATTTTAAAAAAAATGAAGATGCAATGATGACGTAAATTATCCTATGCGTTTGACTTTGTGAATCTATAAACGTCCTCTCAGAAAACCAAAGCCTTAAATCATTTCGTTTCTCTGTTAGTTACTCTTCTTATTCTCCCCCTTCCTTCTTCACCTCTCCATTCTCATGGCAGTTGAACCTCCTCACGTTAACCTCTTCCACCCTCACTCACTCACCACCACCAACAACATGTATCTATCTATCTATTTTCTTTCATTTCTCATCATATGTTTTACTCTCATAAATTCTTTTTCATTTTTTCAGATTTAATTATATTTTCCCTCTCATTTGTTTCTATCTACAGAGGAATAGATATAGATGATGGTGTTATGACTCTTCCTGCAACAATGCCTTATTCAACCTATCACCACCACCACCACCATATTCATGTTCTTCCAAGGAAACGTTCCAGACTCGATTCCATAACGGAATCAAACGTTATTCCATTCTCTCAGAAGAACAAGTTTTCCTCTCAAACTCAACCTCCTTCCTTTTTCGACAATCAACAATCCGAGATCGATCGCTTCATTGCTATTCACGTAAGCAATTCTCCGTCCTACTTCATTTTCTCTTTCAATACGTTGTTTCCTTTGAATCGCGGTTTCAGGTACCGTTATCTCTTGTTTAATCATAGTCACGGATAATGAGCAAGAGAATGTAACCGTCGTTATAGTTAAACTGTGTTACAGAAATATCATAATTATGAGAAATTAGAAGAAAAAATTATATAACTGTTTTAAATTGTTGATTATAGCGGTTAATCTAAAATGATCATAATTACTATAGCAATGTGATTATGAAGATTAACAAAACTGTAAGATCGGAACTATTATATTTCATGACTGTTATATTTTGACTAAAATTACTGTTGTGTAGTGTAATTTAAAAATTGAAATCGATTTCTGTTTTGATGAAAATTCAGACAGAGAAAGTGAGGATGGAGTTAGAAGAACAGAGTAATAGGCAATCAAGAAAGTTACTAAGCGTGATTCAATATACAATAGAGAAGAAACTGATGGAAAAAGATGAAGAGATAGATAGAATAACGAAACTGAATTGGATGCTACAAGAGAGAGTGAAGAGTATATGTGCTGAGAATCAAATTTGGAGAGAGTTAGCACACACTAATGAGGTCACTGCTATTTCGCTGCGTACCAATTTAGATCAGGTATTGGCTGCGCAAATTAGCGAGGACCACCGTGATGATAATGATGACAATGATGATGCGGAATCCAGTAGCGGGAGTAATTGTGGTGGTGGTGGTGGTGGTGATGTGGTGGTGGTTGGACGGATGTGTAAGAATTGTGGGGTGAGAGAATCTATAGTGCTGTTGTTACCGTGTAGGCATTTGTGTCTTTGCACAATGTGTGGGTCCACCACCCGGAATTGCCCTCTATGTTACTCTGGGATTAATGCTAGTGTTCATGTTAATTTCGATTAGGTGTTTTTGAATTTTACATATTAATATCGTTCAAATATGTAGGAAATTAGTTACTTTTATTTTGTTTTTTGAGTCCGAAGGACAGTGTATGAAATGAAAAATAGACTTTAGAATTCTGTTAATATAGATTTGTTTTCTCTTTTTCTCGGTTTATTCATTTTTTTGGTATATATTTTACTCAACATGGAGTTATATTATTTGTGAAGTCAGTTACTGCGGTTTTTCTGTTTGGTATCGATCGCTGTTAGAAGTTAGAAGGTAGAGTTTATCCATTGGCTTCTTTGGTAGGTTTTTTAAGAGAGTTAAAAACAATAATAACTGCCGGGTTTTTTTTATTGGAATGAATGGGAAGGAAGTTTTATCGACACGATGTCTTAATTGAGACGAAATTCAACATATCAATGTTACATAAATGTTAAACGACAAAGAGTTTTATTCAAATAAATTGAAAATAAAAGGAAACTTCTGTTTCTGATTAATAGTCAATGTTGTTATTCTTCAAAATCATCATGGAAATCAAATAAATGTAATTTCCGTGCAATTTAAGATTACTCTTTACTATCATCCACTAAAACTTTGTTTAATTTGAGTAGTGGCACGTATTGTTGGAAGGTTATTTGACTTATTTCATCATTTCGATTGGTATGTACTAAAATTAAGGGGAAACCAAAAAAGAAGAGAGTAGTACGAGTGAATCATTGGAAGGGAAAGACTATATTAGAGGAATCCCACTAGTGGGAAAGTTGCGATGGGTGTGAGTAGAAAGAAAGGGTGCGTGCGTAACGGGTCTTCTTGGCATAAGCAAGCATGATTGCCAAAATTGGCTATGGATTTGTTGAGTGGTTTGCTTTCATTAAATGGGCCCCAAAAGTCTATAAGGTTGAGACAGACCTAAAATCTTCATAAAGTGAAAGCAAACAAAGTGAAAAGGAAGAGAAGATAAGTCCATGTTGGTTGCTGCAGAATGGAAACGACTCTGTAGAAGACATCATCATCATAACACGGGCAACGATTCGATAAAGTTTTCTCATTTCAAATAACCAATAGCCATCATTTTGTTTCTTTATGTCACGCTTCCTCCAATTTCCTTACTTTATTCACTTACTTTTCTTACCAACGCTTTTACTTCTTTTTTACAATTGTTTCACTATAATTAAAAAATATCAAAACATCGTTAATTGTGTTGACCATTTATTACGTTTATAAAAAGTTAAAAACCGTGATTTATTATTTTATTTTCCTCTTTGAGTAAATAAGATTATTACAGTAACAAAATTATTTTGTGCACATACACTCCCTCTAGCTATGTGCAAGAAGTATCTCCAATCTCATATGTGCAAGAAGTATCTCCAATCTCATAACCATCATCTCTCCACTCCCTTAGAGTCCATTTTTTGTTTTTTTGGTATTACCTAAGGTGATCCTAAGTTGATTCTCAATCTAGTTCAACAATGTTTAGTGTTTAAGTACTTTAAGGATGATCCTTGACTAATTCAGCCTAATCTAAGATCAAATTTAACTCGGTTCTTTTTACCTAATCTCTCCCAATACCCCCCTACATTTTTAGAAAACTAGAAAACAAATCTGTCAAAACTTTTATGACTGATAGTATTATAAAGTCCAGCTTAACATGGGTTTAATGACCCACATGTTATTATAAACCGAAAGATCTAGCAGTGAGTCCTCTTTGTCAGTATTTCCTTAACTTTATATTTTTCCCAATACACAAAATCTTCCCTTGTGACTTGTCTGTCGTCAAAAAGAAAAGAAAAGAAAAGTGTGGTTTAAGCTGTACTTCTTTTCTCATTTGGGATGGAATGATTGAAATTGAAAATGTTCATATTCTATTCATTCTATATTTTCCCTCCTTTCCTATTCAATTGCCTTTTGATTCCTTTTAATTTCTTGAGTCCACCACCATCTTCATTGTTTTTGGAATAAAATCCTTTATTGTGCAAAAGAGTAAAAGAGTGAAACATACTCTTTTCTCATGAAGTTACCGGAAGTTCCACAAACCACTAACTAAGGGAAACACATATTGTGTCCCATTATTTTGTGCTACTTCACGTAACATGATGGACTATAAAAATATTTAATTACAATTTTAATTTAAATAATTTTTTTAACTAGTCAGACGTAATGACAGATGTGCTCCTCTAATTACTACATGAAGTAGTATAAAAGTGGAATAACAAATGTGCTCCTCTAATTCAAATGCCTCTCCTTGTCGTCCATGTTTTAATATAAAAATAAGAGGCTAGAGGAAATTGTCTTAAGATTAATTTGGTCCGGAGAAATTAAATAAATTCTAAATACAGTTAGAGTTTAATATATAAACTATTAGTGTGAGATTTTTTATGTGACCTATGTATCATCCACTATTTGTGTATAACTTTAATTTAAGAGTTAATAACAATTAATATACAATTATATAAATATTAAATGATATATTAATAGTGTAAAAAAAATATTTACTCTCTTATTAAATAAATATTAAGCTCATATATATATATATATATATATATATATATAACAAATCTTTTTATGTAAAAATAAGTTAGATGTTTAAGTTTTGGCATATTATTACTTGGTATTAAACTATTGAAAAATTGGCAGTATAAATTTGAGTATGTCAAAACCCTTAATTTAGAAATAAAAAATTTGGGCAACATAGTGAAGGTAGAGTTCCATAATTGATTGGATTGGTTGTCTCATTTTTTGTACAACTATTTGTATTATTATATGTATCATTAATTTTGATTGATTCAAAAAACATTTAAGTCAAAATTGCAAACATTAAATATTGTTCTAGTCAATCTATCTCCTAACATATGAATTGACATAAAATAGTGAGCATAAAAACTTATATAAAAACACATATAACACATTAAATTTGAAAACAAGTGCATTTATAATTTTTATTGTTATCATTTATAACTAAATTTTAATTGAAATGAAATGTTAATATATTAGCAATGTTTTATCAATTATCTTTTGAGTAGGAGTAGGACAAGTGCCAAAACCAATATAAAGTGACAAAGGTGGGCATTGGTGCATATGTTGTTGGGCATTAACGGGAACATGTGATAAGCAAAGACTGACACATCAGAATCATATCACTCAAAAATAAATGTCTGACTAAAGTTCAGTAGCCCCACTAATGTTTGATAAAAAATTGATGCCCTTCTATTGTAGTTGTACTTTATATCAGAACCGCAGTACAAAACATTATAGAGAAATTATGATGAATTGATGATGTAGCTGTAAATTTATGATGGTTTTTTTATTCCGTGCCTTAAAGTGTGTCTATATATGTGTTATAGAATTCATTAAAAAGCATGTCAGAAAATCAAGTATTTAAATTTTTAAGAAGGATAATCATTTTGCAATAAAACTTTCCTTCTAATAGATTCTTTCACATGTAACATAAGAAACACTAAGCAAACCCATTTTAAATACATTATTATCATTGGTATAATGCTCAGAACAATGTTACGATATTATAGTCAAACATCAAATGGAAGAAATATTACATAAGGTTTAATCATTTAAATCATCGGATCGAATTAGACAATATTATATATATATAAATATATAATTAATAATTATATATGTCAAGTGGATTTAATTATAAGTTTAATATCTACATAGTGTTAATGTAAAGATCTATATACAATCAATAGATTATCCACCATTCAAATGTATTATTATTTTTTGAAAAATCAATTATAATTAAATATGAATGGTAGATTATGATAATGTATGAATCTTTTATTGTTAGTGTATTTTATTATGTATTTGTGGTTGGGCTTATGAATTACATTCCCTAACTATGTTCATTGCACAATGGTATTGTTGTGAGTCTAGGTCAATAATCAAATTGATCAGACCGCCCGATCTAGCTTGCACAACCACCATAAACTAACAATGTTGAAAAATTGCAGTTAAAAATAAACCAAATAGAAAAAAAGGACATGCTTACCACCACAATTAGCACATGTATCCATTAACAAGTATCAATATCACCTTATCGTACCAATATCTCTATGCACGCGAAATTGGTTATATATAATAAAGAGGAGAGAATAAAGTATCTAATATCTATGCACGAGAATCCATGTCATGATTTTAGTGGGACTAAAAAATAATTTATTTTTCCATACTAGAAGATACTTTATTTCCTAAAGAGAATAATAAAAAAAGCATGTGAAGACTCATGGGTCAATTGGACCCTTGTGAACGGTAGGTTATCTCATAGTAATAGAGGCCATTGCATAACATCCCTTATAACTAAGATAACTTTGTGTTGAACAATTGATCTAATATGATCCAATAATTACCAACAAGACTTGATATAGTGGTGTAAGGTCTCATTGGAACCTCAAGGTTAATAATTCGATTCATGTGAGCGACACTTGTTGGGACGAGCAACCACAAATCCTGAAATAACTTAGTTTATTATCCAAAAAGATAAAAAAATACTTTTGTTAGTAACAAAAAAAAATGATCAACAATTTATAATGAAGAGTGGACTTTTGGTTGCTCATCCCTAATACTTGTGCATCAATTAGGTACCAGCATTAATGAATTCTTCAAACTCTACATGCTACATCCGTGAGCATTCTCCAAACTTTTCCTTAGTGGTTCTCTTATGGATGCTGCTTTATTTATATATATATGTTTTCACCCCAGTTGGCATGAAAGACTATTTTGGTTTTGAGGACAAGCCATAAGTCCTCTTTCAACTCATGCATTGGCAAGTCCGTTTTGGTTCATTCTCAATCATGAGAGTCATTCAATATTTATTAGGAATAATCAAATCATGAGACTCTCATATTTTGTAGTATATCATATTAAACGTCCTATTAAGATATATAAGATTTTCTCACTTAATAGATTAATATTTAGGGTTTGACCACCCGCTTAATTCCTAATAATTAGTGTTTGTTTTGAGAGCTGTTTCATGAAAATAACTATATATAAACTGAATTAAGGTACATTGATATGTGAGTAAAACGTCAAAAGAGAAAGAATTACCATTTGAACAGTGTCAATAGAGTAAAAATCGTCATGAACATTGACTCTGAAAGAAGTGGCAATGTTCGGAATCTCATATTAATTGTGTTAACCACTACCGAGAGATTTTTTGTTTTAAAAAGATATTTTTTGTAAAATTAAAAAAAATGGTTTTACTCCATCTATACTCTATAGTATTATTTTTTATTCAAGTCTCTGCCAAAATAGGATCCATAAAGTCATGCAACATTTTCAATCAAACATGCCATAGGAGACCAAAATTAAAACAGAGAAAAGTTTTGAACCAAAACAAAAAATAATAAAATATAAAAACAAATTTCAAATAGATCAACATTTAGAGGTATCAAAACTTATTTAAGCCATTATGTTTTTTACAAGTTATACTGTTGACTATCCATAACCTTGTGGTCTTTATTCTCTAGGCTATAATTTCAACATTTGCTATGTATAAAGACACCAAGAGATACTGCTATAATTTCATTTTTTTCCTTCTATTAACCAGAATAATCTTGAACAGATCTTCACCATATTATATCCAAGGAACTTAGGTAAAAAGAATGTCTTAGCAAGGAACATATATATGAAATGACATTAAGGTAAGGTAAACAACAATTTCTGCTTTACCACTTGAAAAGTATATAGTGAGAAATTCTTTCTGCATCTTTCAAAGCTTGATTGAAGTAAAGGGACTTATTAGGTAACTTCATTGAATATAATCTTCATAGTCATCACTTATCACAGACACAAATCTCTCTAGCCATGGAAGCTGATGTAGATCCCTCATAGTGTCCGAATAGGAATCTGTATACCGGGGCGGAGATTCGTAAGGATGATGATCACTAAGATTAAAACCACCATCTAGAAACCTTTGTATAAGTGCAAGCTGCGATCGTTCTTGGTCTGAGTATGCATCCATGAGCATGGGGACAGAATTGAAATTCTCCCACACCCATTGTTCTGATTCTTGGAGAGAGTGCGAGACTGAGTCTTCAGAGTTCTCTTCATCCCAAAATGCACAATGACATGTCTGTTGACCATCCCGGTATTCCACTCCACAAGAATAGCAAAACTCATGACCACACCTGAAATTTTAGATGCAACAGAATTAAGAAATACAAAAGTAAGTTGAATGGAAGGAAACACTACAATAAATGGTAGATAACGAATATAATCGAGATCATAGCCAATCGGGCTTGAGTGAAGTATCAGATATACATAAAATCTTTGAAATTGAATCGAAACAGCCTTGTTTTCCTGAAATTGATATTATCCAAGTACTATTCTCTTGGCCATAAAAAAATATTGCGAAGTTATTTCTGTTTTTTTCATGGAAATTGTACTCGAAATCCTAGCCCAGCAATTTTGAATGGCAATACTGCTTACAACCACAAGAAAAGCTCCAGAAATTCAAGTTATCTCTTTGCAGCCACAAACTGAAACTTAGCAATCATTTTCTTGACATTGGTCGTACATAATCGTAGCCCTAATAATTTTGAATCCCTAATCATCCTCAGCAGTTTAGATACTTCACAATCTTGCTTGAATTTCACCCAGCCTGCCAATGCTACGATTGCATATCTTATTCATATCAACCATAGTGGATCTACAGCCGTGTATAGTCACTCTTCAGAAAATCCCTTAGGGTCTATTTGCAAGTAGGGTTTTGTGGGGGAAGGAAGGGAAAGGGAAGGCAGAGTCATCTCACAAGCGTATTTCATGTCTCCCAAGTCTTACCTTTCCCTTTCCTCTCATCTGAAACTCAACTCGCAAACAGACTCTTGCTTTTTTAGGATATACAGTTCAACAAGTCTAAAGTGTAAAAATCACAACTTTGAGGCACAGCCCACCAGAGTCACAATGCACAACACACAATGCAGATTATTTATCATAAATCACCAAGGTGAGGAAGAGAACAACTGCCTTCTACAAATGTGTTGAAGAACAATCCTTTTTCAAGCCATGAAATTCTATATAATTTAATTCCTTCTGAGCTTTGACCTCTTTCATTGTAGTTGAGATTAGGGTGACAATGAACTAAACTAACTCCGGATTAGTTCAAGGCTCGACCCATTAAATAGTTTGATGTAATTGGTTAATGAACTAAATAAATTGAACTTAAACCTAATACTGACGTGCTGAAAACACTATATAAACTCCTATGCATGTTAACTTTTATAAGCTAAACTATTCCACTTTCAATATATACTGTGAGTGCCTACACCATAGAGGAATTCAGATCTTCAATTTATATTGCAGTAAGCCAGTAATAATAAACCATATATTGAAATTTCTATACGATCAATCCATATTGCTTCATTTTCCAAATAAAGCGCAGCTGTATCTTACCAGCATGTCATGTGGTAACAACCATGACTAAGCTCAATCATTCGATGACATTGCTGACAACGTTTCCACCTTTTATTCTGAGCAAGATGATGGAGTGTAATGTCAGTAGCATCCTTCGCCTCCTCTGGCAGATTCTGAAATTCTTCACAACTCATAGAAGAATGCCATGGAACCTTACAGTCCACACAGATAAACCTCTGACAAACAGGACACTCAACACAAGAGTTGTCTGACTGAGTAGATGAACTAGCCCTAGATGATAAACATTCTCGAGGATCAAGGAGAACGGAGCAATTCGGAAATGGACAGTAAATTTTATCTGAATGGAGAAAACTTGTTTCTGCAAGGGCTTTCTCCAAAGACTCAAAGGAAGTAAATGGAAGGAAAGACCTGCACTCATTAGCAGAGATGCAATATTTGCATCCTGGTTGAGGACATCGTATAGGGACTTGACAAGATTGTACTTTTCCATCGACATAGGCCCTCAAGCAATGTGAACAGAACTTGTGTGAACATTTCATGGTCATCATAGTTGGCAATGGCCTGTCCTCACAACAAATAGAACAACTTTCAAGTAATCTCTCGCCATTTACAGGATAAGTGACAAGTCCAATTGCTACCTTAGCTAATTGCAATGGCTGCTCAAGATCACTAATTGGAACAAGATTCAGAACAAAAACTTCAAAATTATCAGCAAGTTCCAGAATCCTTTCTCTCAGTGCCACCAAAAGTGGCATCTCAAGATTTTCCTCAGATGTTATCTGTAAAAATATTCACATTTCAACAAAATCACAGTTAAAGAGAGTCAAAGACTGACACATACATACATCAATGAATTATTAAAGTATAGTGGCACATGTCAAAGTGATGCCAACTAACATATTCTTAAATGGTGAAAGAAATACTTCAACAAACATGTTAAATGATAATTGATAAGAATACCAGTACCACTAAATATACAAACTTTTATCCTAGCATTTGTTTGGACATTTGGATCTTCATAGATTCATGTAATGGACATAAAACAAAAAAAAAATATAAAATTAAAAACGGAAATGCTAACCTGATTGTGCAACAATTTAGAATCTGTAAAAGCATAGACCCTACGGATCTTGTTCTGTGTAGCTTCCAGCAAACCATCCATGAGAGCAAGGTAATCAACTAGTGGCTCCTCTGCATAAAAATCAAGTTTTTTCTGCACTCTAATAACAGGAGGAGTAGATAGCCTTTCCATGAAAACTCCAATTCCAGAAAAACCAGGACTAGAATCTTCAACCATACATATTGACAAGCCCTTGAAGAACAACTTGACTGAAAATTCATCAAGTTCATCCTTCAAATCTTCCACCTGAGTTTCTTTACTTACATCATCCTCGTCTTCACAACAACTGCAAAACTCATCTTCCTCTTCCTCTCTTCCAACACAGCCTAAAATTGCCTGATCCTCCATTTTCCCAGATTTTCCAACCACAGAATCACATCAACAATTCAATTCCTTCCATGAATTCTTACAAAATTTACACTGCAAAAACAACCCTTTTGGCATTTATGAATAAAAATCAAAACCAAGCCTTCCCATACAGTAAAAATTAAATCTTTTACCCCAATAGAGCATGAAAAACACATAAATTTTTCATTTTTGGGTTTGCAAATAGAACGAAATCAACAAAAGAAACTTCACGTAACTGAAGTGAAGTGAAAAGGAAACCAAGTAAAGAGAAGTTTCCATACCATGGATTCTTCTGTTTGTGGATGGAATTGATATTTTATTATTATTATTATTCTTATTATTATTATTATTCTTTTACGGTGTGATTCTGAAACATTGTCTATGACAAAATAAAACCCTAATAATCTATCCAAAATAAATACCACTTGGCACTGCTTTGACAGCTTTTTTTGGCTGTTTACTATTATCCGGTTACTGATTTACTGTTGTCGTTAATGGCGTAAGAAAAATATAAAAGGAGTTCGTTACTTGCTGTTGCAACAATTATTTTTAATTTGTGATAGATTTTATATTTATATAATACTAGTGTGTATAAGTATTTTGTGTCTACTGGTCATTATTATATGATATTATATATTTAATTTTTTATAATTATAATATATTTGTTGTATTCAGTATACTTTATATTATAATTTTTGTGTGTATATGATAAGGCAATGTAAGTGTTTTTTGCACTGTCAGTACATACATCATCCACCATTAATTTGTTAAACAATATTGACTCTCAAACAAAAGTAATACAAATCAATAGTGGGTATATATATACTATATATAAAGACAAAACATGGTGTAACTTCCACTATGATGTTTTTACACTGTCAGTATATCATCCACCATTGATTTATGTATATCTATATGATATATATAAAGGCAAAACACGGTGTAACGTCCACCATGATGTAATTTTGACTTCCTATTTTGCCCTTCATATTATTTATTTTTTACAAAAAACCATATAATCTTAATTAACAACCACAAACACATTAATTAACCACATCTCTCACCTTAAACTAAACATTATCATAAACACACACAAAAACTATAATATAAAGTACACCAAATATATTATAATTATAAAAAATGAAATATATAAAAATGAAATACATAATTTCAAACAATATTGTCCGGCAGGCACGAAGTGCCTCTATAACACAAGTAGATATAAAGCCAAAACATATTATAATCACCTACATGGTATAATTTTCACTTACCTATTTTGTCCTTATAATTAATAGTTATTATAATATTTTTCCATACAATAAAAAATATAAATGGAGGTTAGAGGAAGTTATATCCTATGAAGCACGGATAATGATACGTGTGTCGGGTACGATACGTATCCTATACGTCGACACATATTTTTTTCAAAATATTGGATACGATACGTTCAGGGATACGCGTATAAAATAACAAAAACACGTAAAATATAACAAAATTATAAGTGTAAATCAAAATATCTAAAGTAAAAAATATGGAAATTTAAAATCACTGTCCTCCATAACAAATCTATCTTATTCTATTTTAATGAAAATGAATCTATCCTAAAATTATTGTCCTCTATAACAAATATATTTTATCCCATTTTAATGAAAACGAATATATGTTATCATGTTTTATTGAAAACGAATCTATCTTATCCTGTTTTATTGGAAACGAATCTATCTTATCATATTTTATTAGAAACGAATCTATATATCTATACTTTACTGAAAACGAATTCATATATCCTATATTTTATTGAAAACGAAAGTGTCTTAATATTTATTTATTTTATTTTATTTTTTTAATTTTTGGATACTCTATGGATACGTATCTTTTGTGAATCCGAGCGTATCCGTGTCGGATATGTGTTGGAGACCGATACGTGAGGGTGTTTGACGAATCCGTGCTTCATAGGACTTATATCCACTAAATATATCAAACTATTTAATGTATTTTTTAATAATATCACAATTGATTTTTATATTTTTATCAAAAAAAATTAATATCATGTACAAAAAAAAATGATATAATTATCTAAAATGAAATATATAAAAATTAAATATTCAATACTAAAAATAAAAAATGCAGCGTGACTGTCGACATGCTAGTTATATATAAAGCTAAAACTTAAAATAATTACTACTATGATTTTATTTTCCTATTTTATCCTTGACATTTTTTATTTCTAAAGGAAAATTATATAATACTAAGTAACTATAATTAATACATCTTACTTTAAGTTAGATATTATAATAAATACAAAAATTATAACATAAAGTACATCCAATAAAAAAAATTTAATTCTCTAAAATAAAAAATACTAATCTAATAGTTAATAAAAATACTTAATATCGTAAAATAAGAATGTGCGTCAGCGGATACGAATTGTTTATCGACACACTAGTTAAATTAAGGGGCAAACCCCATCTATACTCCACTTTGCAATTTAGAATATAATTTTATGAGGACTTAAATCCTCAATCTCATTCACTTCACTCCTTGTTATCAAAACCATCTTATATTTTTTCTTTTTTTAATTTGCTATGAGTGAAGTTCAAACTTATAATCTCTTACACTTCATTTTTTAAACTCATTCACCTTAATTATGACCACATTATACTTCTCTTCTAATTCATTAGTTGAGTACAATAATATCACATATTCATCATATCCAATTCAATAATTTAAAGTAATACATATTAAATAGACAAAATTGCATAGAATATCCCTAAATTTTATGCATTTGACAAGTAGATAATATAAACTATATTTTTTTCCTTTAATTATCCATTAAATTTTATTTGTTAGTAAAAATAGTCCTTGTATAAAAATAATATTAAATTACTAATACACTATGAAGGAAACTTTTGTCATGAGACTCACAAGAGTAACAATGCATGTTAGATGACACAAAAACCATCATTATAATACAACTTGATTAAAATAAATAAATAAATTTTAGAACTAAAATGTAACAATAGAGTAATATTGTTATATATAAATTAAAATTAAATAATAATGATATTAGTATATTACAGTCAACATAAAAACGAATATCTGAGTGAGAATTTTCAACCAATTTAATTAACATTTAAAGTTTAAGGAGTAATTAAAAAAGTTTTGTAAACTTTTCCTTATTAAATAAGATATGCATGAGCGAGTCCAGCCTAAATTTAAGAGTTTTTAAATTATCAATCTTTTGTTAACCTTGTAATCATAAACGTAATTGACTTTTAAATAAAGAGTAAGTTATGTTTACAAGTATTTTAGGAGGATTATTTAGGAAATGCAAAATGAATAATCAACGTTCAAAAATAAAGTTCAAGACTTCTTAATATATTAAACACATTATTTTTCATGTGAAATTACTTTATTTGTTTCGACTCATGCTTGAATAATTGGATGATATCCAGTTGCATGAAGAATGATTAAATATTCTTTCCAAAATCCAAAAAAGACAGTATTATTATTAACAAGAAATAAAAACATATTCCAATATTAGAAGGTTCAATGATGATCTAATGCCACTATACATTCTCATGGTGCTTAAATGATCAAGTGATAAGATATTCTTTTCAAATAAAGTGACATTATTAATAAATCAATAAAGATATATAACCATTCAAAATACAAAAGGTTGAATGATTACAGACATGAATCCCGTGTTTGAATGATGAATTGATAAGATATATTTTTTCTTCAAAATTGAAATGAAAATATAGTTTTTTGGTGAAGAATTCAAAAGATAGTATCATTAATATATAAATAATTTTTGAGTGCCGCGGGTTTGATTGTATTATGCCACTAGGTATGATTTTTGATATTATAAACAATATAACATAAATTACTATCACAAAATGCTAAATGATTAATTAATATTAGATCAAGAAAATTCATTTACTATAAGAGTAAGTTTTAAAAACTTAATTTACATTTTAGCTATTAGTTTTAGGGATAACAAAAAAATCAAACCCACAAAAATAGCTTATGAGTGAAAATGAGTTATAATACCCATATATAAATAAATTTATTTTAATTATTTTTTATATATATTATAGTTCTTTAATATTATATATTATAAATTTTATTATTATTTTATAATATATAACACTTACTTAACTATAATCATAAATTCATCATATAAATACTTTTTTATTTACGTAATAATCATTTTTATATATTAGTTATTACAAAATATATAAATACATAATTAAAAATAAAAATTATTAGGTACCGCAAATAATCACTACCCCACACTACTACCCATAAGGGTGGAAACAGATCATGTCAGGCTAGACTTTGCCTTAAACAGGTCCAACCTATATAGCATATAGGAGCCTGAGCCTGACTTGTTAGCCTGTTTAATTTTTTTTTCAAAACCTAGGTAAGCCTATTTAAAAGCCTAACCTGACTTGTTAGTTTGTTTAAAGGCGTGTTATAATATATAATATTGAAATATGTCATCATGTCTACATTTAAATATACTAATATTCCTACTTTTAATTAAAATTTTCTAACCCTAACAATTAAATTATATTTTTGTATACATTTTTATATTAAAATTACATATATATTATAATATTACTTATATTAAAATTGTATAATATAAATATATTGCATAATATAACTAAATAGACTGACCTGTTAGGCTTAATATGCCTTTTGGATTGCTTAAAGTCTGACCTATTAAAGTAAATAGACTTTTCAAAAAGCCTAAGTCTGGTATGTTCACAAAAAAAAACTTGGCCTGATCTAGCCTGTTATAGGCTAGGTAATAGGTCATTGGTAGGCGGCCTGACCTGTTTCCACTCTTAGGCCTACCCACAAATATTGTGAATTTGAGAATGAGAAAACACTACTCTCGCCCGTCCAACCCAATGTCATCCGTAATCAATTCTATGAAAATTTAATGATTTAAAATTATTCACCAATTCAAACAATTGGACTTTCCTAAAATTAATGATTAAAAATATCGAGTTAGTTTTTTAAGTTCACTCTTCTTGAAGTAAGTAGATACATTTCCTATCACATCCATTGTTTTTCATGCTAAGTGATCTTTTGATCTTTTTAAATTCAAAATTTCATACATCTATAATTTATTCATTTACTATTGATAATATTATCTTGAGCATTTACATGACATCACTTGATTCTTCATTATTCTATAATTTAATTTTTAAGTGTTTATTAATAACATGGTTTTTTGAATTACAAAGGTTGAAAGGTCATATGACCCACCTTAGTATGACTCTTACTTTAGCATGAAAAAATGTTTGAATTTGAGTTTAATAATAAATAAAAAATAAAAAAGCATAATAACTTATATGACGTATCTCCATTATCAGATAAAAAAGTGTTATGCAAAATAAAACAAAAAATAGAACAAAATAACACTTATATCTTTCTATTTATAATGAGATTTTTATCCTTCAAACTAATTGTAAAATAAATATTTGTTAAATCAGTAATTGAGGGGAGTACATCTAGTATCTCACTCTTTTATACTATTACATGTACCATCGTCTCTGATTAATTGAAAAAATTATTTAAATTAAAATTATAAATATTAAATATTTTCTGACTAATCATATATCTTAGCACATGAAGTGATACAAGTAGTAAGATCGACTCCTGAGGACCTACTCCTTTATAAACAAGGTTAATATATCATGAGTAAAGTAGTGCCAAATTGGCTGAGGTGTGTGTGCAAGAGTGCAAGTGTGAGCCAAGAATGCAGAGTTTAGGTATGAGTTAGAAATATTGCATCAGGAGATCTTATTTATAAGTTAAAACATTTGGGAGAGTTGTATTCCTATTAGGATTAGAGTTATGGTTGGAGTCGGGTTAGGGTCTTTACTATACCAAACCCGAATCCGAATTTAAATTTGTGTAAAATTCTAATCCAATTATATCGGGTTTCCCTGTTAAATTTTGGTTCAGTTCGAGCGGGTACCCACATGTTCGGTTTTTATTGTCATCCCTATTCTCTAATACTTAAGTCACATACTTCCAATTTTTCACTTGATTTAAGTTGATCTTCGAGAAGATTCAGGTGGAGATTTGATTTTTTTAGAGAGAAAAAATGTATACATTCACAATATAAGTTTTTATATATTGTCATTATATTGTTCATATTTAATCATTTTAAAAAAGTAATATAAATGAATTATGAATATGAAGTTTCTGTGTATAAATATATATACTGATAATATATATATTACATTATTTCTTTTCAGGCTCATTATATAATGCTCTATATGAAATTTATTTTAAAATTCAATCAATTTTTACCATATACGATTTAGGCTAGATAATGGATTAAGATATTAGATAATCAATTATTACTAAAAAAAAATTAAAATATTTGATTACAACAATCCTTATAAGATATAAATATATTCTTAAGGGTTGTTTATCCGAAACCAAGTTATCTTAGAGTCTGTTTGCGAGTTTAGTTTTTTGAGAAGAAGGAAATGAAAGATAAGACTAAAGAACCATCTTATAAGTGTATTTCATGATCCCAAAGTTTTCTTTCTTACATTCTACAAAACAATTGGCTAACAAACTCTTAGGATATTAAATAATTTTTCCAAGATATTGTAAATAAATATAATATAAATGAAGATTTACTCAATTAATTAACGTGTTAGACACGACATTCTACTTGAGTCTGATATAGTGTTCCAAGCCTGACTCACTTAAGGCCTCACCTGAAACATCGAATTTAGAATGAGTCGAGTGGTCTTAACTTGAGGCTGGGATCCGGTCCATAACAACTCCAAATTAATCGTGTGGTGAGATATTAATACTAAAATTCAAACGATGTGTCTTTAATAAATAAATATTTGAATTGAAAAAATTGATCAATAGTTTGATGCCATGTTGCGTGAAGGATCAGGTACTAAGATATGGTCTGAAAAATTCAAATAAAACCACTATAAATAAATAATATATAAGATTTTGAATTACAAAAAATGAATAATTGGGTAACGTGGCGTTGCATAGCTCTCTCTATCTATGGATGATTAGGTAATAAGATATTGTTTTAAAAAAGTCATACGATAATTATATTAGTAAATAAATAAATAATAGATGCATATTATTAAAAACTAGAGTTGGGTAAGAAAATGTAAGAATTTTAGACAAAAAAAACAGACAAATCAAAGTTACATCTTAATTAGAGTAAGGCTTCAATCTGATCCTTAAGATATGCTGTAGTCAAGGTAGCCATTCAAAAAATGAACATCAAATACAAATTGATCACCATACTTATCTTTTTGATGATTAAACAGGTAAAATTCTCCAGTTTTATAAGTGCAGTTTCTAGGATTTTGAACATTTATCCTTGTTTGTGACTACAATTTGCTTATTACTATAACTACCTTAGGCTGGAGTACTAGATTATAAATTTGAGTTGGCTATAAAAAAAAAGGAGCACATATGTTATTTCACAAATATGTGTCACTTTATATGTCATTGATTGTGGTCGATAGAAAAATATATTTAAATAAATCTTTTAATAATTAGGTGTTTTTTGACCAATTTCAAGTAATATCACCTAAAATGATATACTTTTTATGACACAAGATCTCTATGGCAAGAAAAACCTCTTATTTTTGTTAAAATAAAAAACCTCTGAATTATGAGTGGCTTGTAGCACAATCACAGGCACAAGTCACTGTGTCTGGTGGCCCTACAAATCCTTCATCAGCTTGGAGGATGGGTCAGTGGGTGTTCGGTAGCAAATACTGCGCGAGTTCCAGTTTTTCTTTCTGGGGTCCCTTACCCCACAATTACGTTTGTGTCACACAATTATATTACATAATTCACCTTCTAATAGTACCTTATTTTACACCACTATAGATATTCAAACAAAATCTTGTACACACTAATTGACAACATCATCATGTGTTATCTATACTCTAACTTTAGACACCTCTTGCATCAGGTATAAAAAAAATGCGATTAACACATACCTTTTAGTGATTTATTTTGTACATATATTTACATGAGAATAATGTTTGTACTGCAGGTGTACTGCAATTGCAGGTAACATCCTACATCATATATCTTTTCGTCAGTACCATCATAATCACATGTTCACTCACATTCATAGTGAACAAGAAACAACTTTTTATCACAACAACAAACTTTAATAATGTGAAATTGACTATAAAGATCAAACAATACCTAAATTTTATTTCGTAAAATTAACTACTTAAATCAAATAATATTATAATGCTCTATTATAAATTATTGCATTCATCGATATTTTATTAACATAAATCGAACAATTTTATTTTGCTTATAATTTTTCATGGCCTATATTTTAGAGAAATTGGACTAACCTTATCTACACTCTTTACTAAGGTTTTCAATGGTCTTCTTCAAACATGTTCCAAACACCTAAGACACACTTTTACCATCTTTTTTATAATAAGAATTACTCAAACATTCTTTTTAATACATTTATTTATAATCATATCTTATATCATATATATTTGTATTCAACACAATACCCCATTTATGTTATATGCAGTTTATTTTTCATTGATATTTTATTAAATATTCTTCAGGCATCCGCTAAAGTGTAATTCAAGATATAAACGATTCTACTTGCTTGGAACTGAAGCATGACAACGTGCATAGAGCTGTATGCAAATGCAAAAGAAGCCACCTCACTCACATGATTATTTCTAAAGATGACTATATATATATATATATATGAAAAACAATAAAAATAAATAAAAAACAACCCTTTTAACGCAAGTTTAAAGATTAATATAGGATGTGTTATAAAGTAATAGATAAGACCAACATCAAGAGAAATTGTATCTCATTATAAACACTATATTCCAATGTTGAATTCTCCACAAAAAGAGGGGGAAAAAGTAATAATGATAACAAAATTGAAGTGTGGTAATCAAATCCAGAAGTGAAAATGTTGAGACAAGAAAAATGAAATCTTATATTTGCAGTAGGAATTGTATACTATAACGTACTGTCAACAAGCAATGTGATCAGTGCCATAGCTGATTGCTTTAAGACTCGAATCAGACATATTAGTATTCCATCTCATAGGGCCATTTGATTCTCCTGCTATATTATAAGCATAAGAAGGCCATCTTACATCCGTTTGACACATGTCTTCGACGCCTATTTTAATCATCTTCTGTGTTCTTTCGAGAACTATAAGACTCGAAAATGTAGAAAAACTGTTCCCTACGAAGATATCAGCTCGCAAACACACCTCATAGTCAATTGCAGACTGAATTAGATATGGATATTTGCTATAAATTGCATCAACACTGAGTTTCTTCTTCTCGAACGGTAGAAAGCCTTCTTGCCAACCTTCTAATACGGAAGAATTCTTAAGGAGTTGATCAGCCACCGCGAGATAAAGAACAACCGGAGTCTTAAGACCTGCGATGTTCTTAACTCTTTCCACTATCTCTTTCTTGCTACTACAGATTTGATTTGTTTGTAATCTCTGCTCCAACTTTTTACAATGAATCATCCAATCAATTTCTATCCTCATGTGGACAGCGACATACGGCAAAGGCTGAAACGAAGAGCCATCATTTTTTAGTTCCATTTTGCCTCCTCCTACTGCTCTAATCCTAGACACAACTCTATCTGCTTCTTTAGCAATCTCATCTACTAAAACTAAGCACTCGAAAACCTTTGCATAGTCCTTCACGGGCCAATGGTCGTGCCATAAGAACGGGTTTTTCCCTTCAATTCTAATTATCTCATGATCATCAAATGATCCAATGCTATGCTGTCTCAATTGATCCAAATCCCTCTCCACTGTCCACTTCCTACCACTTCCTTTCTGCATCACAAGCACTCGTGTTCGATTCAATACATCAGAGTAGCGACCCAATTGGACAACTCCACTACAGAGTGCATTAAACTTGTCAAATTGGAATACCTTGTCAAAGGAAATGGGTTGCAAGAGATCAATTTCTTTGTAAAACAAAGAGGCACTAAGACTAGGCATCAATAGAGTTCTATTCATCAATTTGGCAGTAAGGCAAGCCCTTGCAAATGCAATCTTCTGATTGTTTAATCCCCACACAATCTGAGGAACCTCCAAAAATTTATCTTGTCTAACTCCAATTGAATCCGGAGAATGGTTGCGGATAAACACAAAGTTGCTCCATTCAACCCCGCCAAAGCCAGGTAAAGAAGGAAGCAATAGAACTCTAAGGATCAAAATAAAAACAAACAGAAACATACATTTGCAAGGTATGGAATTCAAAGTGCCACCCATGAACTTTGACAACTTACAACTCAACAGCATTTCCATGGGCCTAATTGCGCCACTCACTCATATCAGAATCACTCTTTCAAGCAAAAGATCATTTTGGCTTTAATTTTAACACTCAGAGAACTAGTAATACTACTCACAAGGGATCATTAACATTAATGTAGAGAATTCATGAACATATGCAGTGTGTCAAGATCCAACTTTGAAGGCCAGCACAATCTGATAGTGTTGGAGAAAACCAGTTTTAAATACAGAGTTCTCCACTAACAAAGTAACAAGGAAAATCTACACATCCAGATTCCTGAAACAAGAACAAAAAAGTTAGATTCATGTAGGATGAGTTACACATTTTAAAGTGAAAAAAAATTCAATTTTGATTCATGACTAAACCTTCCACCCATGTTCTTAAGTTGATTTCATTTCATAATAGTAATTGAATTATCAACCAAATAAAAAAAACAGAGAAAGATAAGAAGCAAGACCTATCTGGTGTTGAATCTAAGATGCAAAACTATTCAGAAAATGCAAAAACAATGACAACCATGTGAATCTTGGTAACAAACACCATCATCATAATAACCCATCACTATCACAAAGCAACAAATAAAAAAAGCAGCGATCCAAATAAGAAGAACTAAGTGGATTTGTGGAAATCTTGAATCCCTGTTAAGTAGGTAAGGAACTAAATTGTTGTACCGAAAAGGATATAATTGAGAAGTGAAGAGAGATAGAAGGAATGAAAAGGGTAAGGGAGACACAAAGGGAAGGGGAAGTACAAAGAGAAATGAGTCAGTGTTATTGGAAGTTAGAGAGAGGGGAAGAATATAAGGACAGGTAAGATTTGTTGCAGACTGCAGAGGCCCATTTTGTTTGTTTGATACTATGTAGTACCAAGAAAACCCTGACATGTTACAACCCTATGATTTTGTAGTTAGTCTCAAATTGGAATATCTTTGGTTTATAAATGAAATGAGAAGGAAAGGAAGTACAAATAAGAATAGAATAATTGGAGGAAAGAAGATTAGTAAAAAATGAGGTGATTTTTTGTTGTTGTTTAATAAATA
This sequence comes from Lupinus angustifolius, assembly GCF_001865875.1. Classification (NCBI taxonomy): domain Eukaryota; kingdom Viridiplantae; phylum Streptophyta; class Magnoliopsida; order Fabales; family Fabaceae; genus Lupinus; species Lupinus angustifolius. The sequence continues at coordinate 8,476,987 of NC_032026.1, read as the reverse complement.
TTATTTTCTTATTTTATCCTTATTATCTTCTTATTTTAAAAGTGTATTTAAAAAATTGAATATTAGACCAATTGAATAAATTCAACCGTAAATTTAGCGCAAAAAATTATATTTGAATTTATAAAATACAAACTATACATTACAAACGATAGGAAAGCGGATTGACAGGCACGACAGTGCATGTCAACACGCTAGTGTATAATAATATAAGTTATATATATATTATTATTTTTAGACCCTTTCAAATTAATGAATAAAAATAATTTATTTTGATAATATTTGATCTAATATTTTTAAGCAACACTAAAGTCCAAACTATAAAGTTTAGTACAATAATTTTTGTTTATAAAATTCAATGAAAATTATTAATCTTTTGTATTTTCTTTCTCACTAAAGAAAACACAATTCATCATTAAGAATCACTTCTACATTTTTGACATTTCCAATTTTATATATTTGCATTTTATCTTTTTTAATTTATTTATTTACTACCGTCTCCCTTCTTACTTAGTATTCAAAATTATTACCTAAGTTCACAAGCAATGAGAACAAGGGTAAGTTAACTCATGTAGATAAAACGAAGATAAACAAAACAAAACCCAATTTATTTTTCTTATTTTCATATGGGTTCCATGCTTCAACTTATTATTGGGATGGACAAATTTGAAATATTGGATGATTTTCTTTAATTGCTGTTGTTTTTCCTTGCAAAGCAATTATGAAAAGTGACATTTTTATCTCTTTTATAACATCTTGTTTTTTATAAAACCAAACATCTCTTGTTAAAGATAGGATGTTTGAGTTTTTGTGGTACTATTAAGGGTATCCCCTAATCTTTTTAGATAAGGAACTAATTTTTTTTGGGGTTCGTGGTTGCCCCTCCCAACAAGTGTCGCTCCTAAGAATCAAATCCACGACTTTGAGGATCTAGTGGAGCCTTATACCACTAGATCAACACCTTGTTGGTTATACATGGACACTATAATATCTATGTACCATTTATTTGAATTACTTTTGTTTGAAGAGTCAATGATGATTAAATATGAATGATAGATGTGCAATGACAATATATAAAATTTATACAATGTTAGTGATACATTTTTTGGCATAAATTTGTAAATTATCATTATATTAATCATCCAATACTTATATATTAATTATCATTAACTATTAAATATATAATAAATATGTCTATAAATGATATACCGACTATCTAAATGATGTAAACCAAGGGGGCGACCTATGATTTTTGGAGGCCATGTTCTTGCAAAGAATTTTTAGCATAGTTTGGTTTATTTTATTTGCATTGTTATTAATAAATGAGAATTTAATTCTCATGTAGTCTTAGGATTTATGTTTATTTTTCATTCAAGTATTTTAGTATTTAATTTGATGTATTTTGGGATTGGAAAATTATTTATTTCCTTGTAATTTGACCCATAGTGGCTAAGTGGTGTAGCATAAACAAGGTGGCATGAAAATAGGAAGGATGTAAGAGCAAAAGAGGGCACGACTACACATATGCAAGACTTAAAAGATAAATAGGGAGATTTATTCAATTACCTTGGCCAAATCAGATTGGTTTAATCAACATATTGTTACTCCTCGGGATAAGGCAATGCACAAATTAAGGAGATGATAAGAGGCTGATTGGAACAAGTCAAGGCTCTACTTGACTTTCAATTTCAGAACCAACTTGTGGCTATACTTAAGGGATGAAGATAAGATGATCAAGTCTACTCAAGCAAGGAAATTCTATGATTAAATTCGGTCAGATTAATTAGAGGAATTTTCAAGCCTAATTCAAATCCAAATCTTCAACCCTTCAACAACTCAATCCAACTGAAATTGATCAAATCAAATTAGATTAGGCTTGTTAGGATTATGTTAGTTAGGATTATGTTAGTTAGGATTTTATCTTCAGATTTCAATCTACTAAATTAGATCATATCTTTATATTTTTAGCAAGGCAAATCTGCTTATTTATAATTTTGCTTATTCATTAATAAAGTTAAGTTTGTTTTTGAGAAAAAATGGATTGAATTCCTAAAGTTGAGTTAAAGCTCCTTAATTCGAACTTATCACGATCCTTATTCTTGTGGCGTTCTAAGACTCATCATCCTCTCGGTGTGGCGTCTAAATTCTTATCAAAGATCCTTCCTTGTGGTGAATATCATTGACTTATCAAACTCTTGAGCTTGTGGTGTCTCCATCTTCATATCTTTTCCATCTTTCTTCACAAATTTATCCTAAAATTGTCTATCAATACCAAAACCGAATTCTGATTTATAAAGTTCTTAATTTCAAGCTAAGATGATCCTCCTAATTCTAAGCAGCCCCCTAGAGGTTGTCATCAAGTGGTATCAGAGCTAGCTTTTGCTTGAAACCCAAGTCATGGCCGATGAGGCCAACCAAAGGACAAACATCTTCCATTCTAGGTGTTTGATCCAAGGAAACATGTGTCTATTAAGTATTGATGGTGGTTGTACCAACATGGCTAGTTCAAGGTTAGTTTCAAAACTAAACCTTGCAACTAAATCACATCCCACTCCTTACCAACTACAATGGTTAAGTGAGATTGGGCAGATTATTGTGAACCAGCAAGTGGATGTTCCCTTTTCAATAGGGAAATATAAAGATGTAGATCTTTGTGATGTGGTTCACATGGAGACCAACCATATATGTTTGGGTCGTCCATGGCAAATGGATAAGAGGACCATCCATGATGGATTCTCAAACAAATATACTTTTTTTTACCAAAACCGAAAGACGGTGTTATGTCCCTTATCTCTTGCATAAGTGATTGAGGATCAAAAGACTTTGAAGAAAAAAATTAAGGAGGAGAAAAAGGAAATTATGTGTCAAAAGGAAATTGAAGAAGAGGGAAGTAGGAGTATTTTGGTTCCAAAACAACCCCTACCCCCACTCCATGGTAAAGAATTTTTTTCCCTACTGTCGCGCCCCGATTTTCGGCTACGCGACCTCTCGAGTCGCCACTACATTTTTTTACTGTAAAAAATGTAGAAAAATCTTTTTTAGCCCAATTACCTTGGGCTTTTTGGATTTTTGATATCCAGGTTCGGAAGTCGGTTGCAGGGTAGGGAAGGTATTAGCACCCCACCCGCCCGCCTTAAGCGGTACCCTATACTAAACTACATGGATTATTATATTTTTTTATTTGTTGTTATTACTATTAAATAAAGGAACACCTCTTTTTTTAATTAAATTAATTAATTAATGATTAGTTACTTAAATGAAAAAAATATTTTTTTTTAGTTGTGCCTGACAAGAGTGACTTTGGTCCTACGTATCCATCTTAAGGGAATCAAGGCTCACGTAGTTCTTTAAGTAGAAAAAGGTTTGTTGGTTGGATTGATTTTAGAAAATATAAGTGTTAGATCTCGGCTAACAATCCTACTAATACAAGTGAAGTACAACCATACGTCCGATACCGCATTTTGTACTCAGGGTTAGTTAAGATCTTAACATGTTTATGGACAAAAGATTTTTGAGTCGTTGGTGAATTAGTCATGGTGATCATTAAGTTGATGAAGTGCAGCCCATATGTCCGACACCGCATCATATCTTAAAATTAGAGTGATTGTCATCCTAGAATTAATAATGACTTTATCCTAAAAAAATATAGTAATTATTTTAAGGACATTGATAAAAATTTCAAAATGGTATAACATGCTAATAGAAATGTGATTTATTCCACACTTTTAAAAACTTACACATTATATTTTATGTTTGGCTTCATCCAATATACCATATATTAAAATTTGGACATTCATTAACATGAATAGAATAAAAAAAACAAATACTAAGTAACATAACATCGAAATAACAGATTCTATTTTTAATACCTATATTATTAGCATCGTAATGGAATTAATTAAGTGGTACACCAAGAAATACATTTTTTCATATAATAGCATTGGATGATTTTATTTATCATTCATACTCTTTGAATATCGAAATTAAAGTTCAGTTGTAAAAATAGTGAAATAAAACAGCAATGGAATCCCATCACACTGACAAGCCCAGTTAATTTTATAATCACAGATCATATTCATGAAGTTCTAATTGTATACGCATAATTAAATTATTTATGATAATTATAATTTCCAATTTCTATGATATAGTAATTTAGCATATGTAATATGATGATATCAGTGCAAATAAGGGACAAAAAATGCAAACCTGATAAGCAAATGAAAAAAAATCCAGCAAAAACAAAGAAACCCACGTGGCAGGAAGAGATTGGGGGGAATTCTTTTATTTCCCAGCGCTTGGACACGTGTCAGCGCCTGGTTGGGGGAGAGAGAGGGTGCACTGGTTGCACCGTGCACACACCCGCGCTGGATCCAGACGCCTAGATACGTCCGGACACGTGGCGTGATAAGACTGGATGGGAGGGTGGGCTCACGGATTGAACAATGAGCACACGTGCATGGAATCCGCGCTCTCCTAGGAGGGATCTGGTGTGGCGTGTTGTAGTGAGACCGGGACGCGTTTCCCGTGGTGTAGTGAGACCGGGACGCGTTTCGTCCCGGGATTGGCCAATCTGGAGCGTGAAGGTGACAAGGCCACGCGGCGCACTGTGAAGCGTGGATGGGCGAGGGTGTAGGATTGCGTAATGTGCGTGCCTACACTGGATCCCGTCTTCCTCTGGGAGAATGATTCAGTGCAGCGAGGTGCACCAAGGACGTGCCACGTTTCGTGCACGGATTGGCTGGTCTTCCTGGTCAACTCAGATGCAAAAAAGTCTGGCCATCGCAAGGCTCTGGATGAGGGTGCACGGAAGCAAGGGTGGGCACGCGCACACAGAAGTATTTCTCTAACCAATCTCCTTCCTTCTCTCTCTGGACGTGTTGGGCAAGGGATTTGGGGTATTTTGGCAGTGTGTTCTTTCTGAAAAAATGGCTTGCCTCTTACCATTGCCCTAAACCCCTATTTATAATAAAACACCACATAATTACAATCCCTAAACACTTGCCTATTTTTAATTCTCAATCAAATCTGATACAGATATTTAGGAATCACAATAAGCCTAATTTGGATTCACCATTAACTTTGAAATTTGAAATTCAAATTTGAAAATTTGAATTCAAATCTTGATTTTATGTTTTATCCGAAAATCCATAAATCCCTTTTTTATTTTTATCATTATTATTTTTTTTAAATTCCGAAAATAATAATAAAAAAACATTTTTATTATTATTAGTTATTATGATTTTGAATTACGAAAAATAATAAAATAAAAAAACATTTTTTTTATTATTAGTTATTATGATTTTGAATTCCGAAAA
>NC_032026.1:8468941-8471575 GCF_001865875.1 Lupinus angustifolius | reverse complement strand
ATGGAAAATGGCCAAGGTGACGTTAAGACATTCAAGGGGTTTGGAGGTGCATTAATGTTGTCCGCATATATCTGGCATTTGTGGCACTTCTTCACATAGTTACAACAATCAGTTTCCATAGTCAACCAGAAGTAGCCTGCCCTCATGATCTTCTTGGCCATAGCATGCCCATTCGCATGGGTCCCGAAAGTTCCCTCATGTACCTCTTCCACCATTCTCTGAGCTTCCTTGGCTTCTAGGCATCGGAGGAGTACCATATCGTGATTTCTTTTGTAAACAACATCTCCGCTCAAAAAGAAGTTTGTGGCTAGTCTTCTGAGTGTTCTTTTGTCGGTCTCTGAGGCATTCGGAGGATAGACTTGTCTTCTTAGGTATTCTCTTATGTCGTGGTACCATGGCCTGCCGTCGGGCTCTTCTTCAATTGCATGACAGTAAGCTGGTTCGATGTTGTCTTTTATTTGGAACAGGAGCAAAATGTCCCCTCCCACATGAAACATTGAGGATAAGGTTGCTAGTGCATCTGCCAGCCTATTGTCTTCCCTAGGGATGTGATAAAAACTCACTTGATCAAACTGTTCATTCAGCTTCTGGATGTAATTTCTGTAGGGCACCAATTTGCTGTCACGAGTTTCCCATTCCCCTTTTACCTGGTGGATTACTAGGGCAGAATCTCCAAATACTTCTAGGATCTTTGCTTTTGCATCAATGGCAACCTTCAATCCTAAAGCGCACGCCTCATATTCTGCTATGTTATTGGTACAGTCAAAGCACAGTCTAGCAGTAAAGGGAAGGAACTTCCCTTCTGGAGATACCAACACAGCACCTACTCCATGCCCGAATGCGTTAGAGGCCCCATCAAAGACTAGGGTCCATTTTTCTTCTTCTGTTGATTCATCGGATAAAGCCATGATGTTCTCATCTAGAAACTCATACTTCATCTGCCCCAGTTTGTCTATAGGTTGATCGGCCAAGTAGTCAGCAATAACACTTCCTTTCACAGCCTTTTGCGTCACATACATGATGTCATATTCAGATAACAACACCTGCCATTTAGCAATCCTTCCGGTCAATATGGGTTTCTCGAAGATGTACTTGACGGGATCCATTCTTGACACTAACCAAGTAGTGTGACTCAGCATATATTGTCTCAAACGGCGAGAGGCCCAGACTAGAGCGCAACATGTACGTTCTAACAATGAGTATTTTATTTCGCAAGCTGTGAATTTCTTGCTCAAATAATAGATTGTCTGCTCCTTTCTTCCACAATCACCACGCTGCCCCAAGACGCATCCCATAGATTCATCAAGTACAGTGAGATATAGAATCAAGGGCCGCCCTGGAATTGGAGGCATCAACACTGGAGGCTCGGTCAAGTACTGTTTTATCTTTTCAAACGCTGATTGACAATCATCATTCCATCTTACTGCCTGATTCTTCCTCAAGAGTTTGAATATTGGTTCACAGGTGGATGTCAGTTGCGAGATGAACCGGGAAATGTAATTCAGTCTCCCTAAGAATCCTCTGACCTCTTTCTCTGTTCGAGGAGTTGGCATTTCGATGATGGCCTTCACCTTCTCAGGATCTACCTCAATACCCTTCTGGCTGACGATGAAACCCAATACCCGTCCGGATTTCACTCCGAAACTGCACTTGGTTGGATTCAACTTGAGGTGATACTTTCGCAGTCTCTCAAACAAATGCCTCAAGTTGTTTACATGTTCTCCCTCTGTCTTGGATTTGCAGATGATGTCGTCGACGTAGATTTCTATCTCCTTATGCATCATATCATGGAAGAGTGTTACCATGGCTCTTTGATATGTAGCCATAGCATTCTTCAATCCGAATGGCATAACTTGGTAGCAGAAGGTACCCCATGGAGTGATAAATGTAGTTTTGCTCACATCCTCTGGCGCCATTTTGATCTGATGATACCCCGAATACCCATCCATAAATGAGAAAAGAGCATGGTCTGCAGTGCTATCCACCAAGACATCTATATGCGGCACCGGAAAGTCGTCTTTTGGGCTAGCCTTGTTGAGGTCTCTGTAGTCAACACAGATTCTAAGCTTTCCTCCCTTCTTCGGCACCGCTACCACATTGGCGACCCAATCTGGGTATTCAGCAACTTTAACAAACCCAGCTGTCAACCATTTCTCTACTTCTTCCTTGACTCGTAAGGAGATCTCTGGCTTGATTCTTCGTAGCTTCTGCTTCACTGGCCTGGAGTTGGGTATTAATGGTAATTTATGCTCTACTATACCTCGGTCTAGTCCCGGCATCTCTTCATATGACCAAGCAAAGACGTCCTTGAATTCGTGTAAGAGTTTGACTAGCCTTTCTCGTTCCTTAACGTCCATCGTGGTGCCTACTTTCACTTCCTTCTTATCTCCCTCAGAACCCAGGTTGACGAGTTCGACAGGCTCTTGGTGTGGTTGAATCTCTCTGGCTTCTTGCTCTACCAGTCTGAGTAGTTCTAGGGGAGCCTCCCATTCATCATCACTGTTCTCTTCCACTTGGTTGATGGGTTGGTCAGATCTGGGGGAGGGCTCACCAGCATGGCCCTCACTTTCAAAATCGCTATTGGATCTACAATACGGGGACGACCGAGTCAGCTCCCCCTAAATTTGGTTTTAA
>NC_032026.1:8467558-8468841 GCF_001865875.1 Lupinus angustifolius | reverse complement strand
TTGGGTATTAGGACTTCTTTGCAGCCTTGTCCATATCTTCCCAATCATCTACCGGGTTGATACCCCTCACGGATCATCATGCTTACCACCACGAGAGAAGCATCTAACGGATACAGATTCATCTTTGGTGCACCTTCTATCATAAATGCGGCGTCCGCAACCTCGAGGCCTTGGAATGATGTCTCTAATGCCTCCTCAGTCACTTCGACGTAGCGGGTGTCAAATGGTTGGGATACCATCACATCTTCTTCCCCCGAAACTGTTATCAGCCTTCCATCAACTATAAACTTTACCTTTTGATGCAGGGTAGACGGTATTGCTCCTGAAGAGTGAATCCATGGACGTCCCAACAAGCAGCTATACGTGGGGTTGATATCCATTACGTGAAACAAAATGTTAAATGTGCATGGTCCTATCTTGATCGGTAACTCCATCTCCCCCATCACGTCTCTACGGGACCCATCAAAACCCTTAACAATCATTGAGCTGCCCCTCAAGCAGGAGGCGTCTACTGGCAACCTAGAGAAGGTCTGCTTTGTCATTACATTCAGGGACGACCCATTGTCTAATAGGACTTTACCAATCACACAGTCATTACACATCACTGAGATATGCAGGGGGCGAACATGTCCGGTGCCCTCAGGAGGTAACTCTTGGTCACAAAAGGATACGTAATTGTCTGCTACAATGTTGTTGACTATCCCCCCAAATCTGTCAGTTGTAATGTCGTGGTTGACGTGAGCCTGGTTCAATAATTTTAGCAACGTATTCCTGTGAGCCTCAGAGCTCATTAATAAGGACAACAAAGATATCCTTGCTGGAGTCTTATTAAGCTGGTCCACTACCTTGTATTCGCTTTGCTTGATGAACCTCATAAACTCACAAGACTCTTCATTTGACACTCCTTCGTGTAAGGCCACCTCAACTTCCTCTTCCGTGGGTTCTGGCACTTTTTATTTGTTTTTATCTTTAGTAGCCCCAGATGGACCCCTTTCTATCTCTGGCGGAACGTAGATACGTCCCGACCTTGTGATTCTGCTGCTTCCTGCAATGTTGGTAACTAAAGAAGGATTCCCCATTGGTTCCTCTTTGTAAACCCAGGGCACCGCCTTATCTGATTCGTACGGGAATGGACTCTGCCCCCTTGCTATCACGGGTTCCATTTTTCGAATGAATGGTTCCCATTGGTGCTGATTGAAGTATGTCTGAACTCCTCCCGGTGGATTTATCACAGGTTCGTACGTGCGTACGAATACAGGTACTTTATTTTGGTGTCCCTCTAA
>NC_032026.1:8465710-8467458 GCF_001865875.1 Lupinus angustifolius | reverse complement strand
AATGGTAAGCGCAGTTGACGTTTTCATTGTGCCATGGCCCAGGGTTCTCGTAGACCCTTCCAGGGACTGGTGTGATCATCCCCCGCCCTAGTAGATATGCGAAAAGTTCTGTATAGGTTATCGGGATCTGGTCAAATACAGGTGCTCTCCTTTCTTGCTGGTTATAGTTGTTGTTTCTGGGGTAATGCGTATACCCTTATATGGGTTGGTGTAGGTTATTATTTGGATGAGGGGGTTAGGGGTGGTTTGATTTTGTGTTTGGTTTTGATTGTGGTTCTGTGCAAACCGAGAGTGTGCATGTTGATTGTTTTGATTATTGTTCCAGGACTGGAACTTCTTTGGCTCGGCATCGATGAAATGAGTCTCCGCCTCCTTTTTCTTCATGAAAGTGGGCTTCTTGCTAGAGCTTGAACCTTCATCGAAAATCTTCCCGTTCTTGATACCTCCTTCTATCTTCTCCCCTACTTTGATGAGAGCATTGAAGTTGGTTGTCACGCTTCCTATGAGGCGTTCATAATATGGATTATGCAGAGTGTCGATAAAGATCGACAGTTGTTCATTCTTCTAATCGTGGAAGGACTTGAGATGCTAGTCCCCTCCAACGCTGAACATATTCTCTAAAATTCTCAGATGGTTTCTTACACATATTTTGTAGTTGAGTCCTATTTGGTGGAGCATCCTCGTTGTACTTGTACTGTCTGATGAAGGCATTGGATAGATCCAAGAAGGTCCTGATCCGAGTCTTCTCCAGGCGGATGTACCAATTCATAACTACCCCTACTAAACTGTCTTGAAAGCAGTGGATCAACAACTTATCATTCCCATGATAAGCTGACATCTTTCTGGCGTACATGTGTAAATGGCTTTTGGGACAGGTAGTCCCATTATACTTCTCGAACTCCGGCACTTTGAATTTGGGAGGGAGTACTACATCCGGCACCAGACACATCTCAAAAGCATTCTTCAGATCCACACAGTGGGTTCCCTCAATAGCCCTCAATCTCTCTTCTATTGAGCTCCACTTCTCTTCCTCTTTCTCCGTGTTTGGGGTGTTACTTCCTAGAGGAGTCCTTTGGGTCCCATCATGATTGTACCTTCCGTTTGCTTGATGGTTGGCATTCGGCTGTCTTGCGTTGGTGTCATGACTTTAATGAGGCTGACCAGTACCGTCCCCTAGACTGGGACTTCCAGATCCTGAATGAGGTTGTGGCCCAACAGTTGCATTCTTCTCTTTCTCGCTCTGGAGGGTCTTCAGGATGCGAAACATCTCTGCCATCTGCTCTTTCAAGCTAGCTAATTCAGTCCTGGAATCTTGACTGGAGTCTGAAGAGTCGGCCATCTGTCTAGCTCGGAGTCGGGTGTGGTAGGGGTGTTGCGGAGCAATGCTGATTGAAAAAATGCAAATAGTTACAAAAAATTGTATTGATTTTTTTTTTTAAATTTTTTTTGTTAGTATAGCAAGTATGATGAATCCTTTATTTGAGAGTCGGGGAGCACAGTCCATCGACTCTACTAAAACAATTTTCAGAAGAGAAATTTCCACTCCGTGGTTGCATCTTGGACAAAATATAACAATGTTGACCCCCTCATATTATTTGTTTTTTTTCGTTCTCTTTTCATTTTCTTTTTATTGAGACAAAGTGTGGACATAACAAGTAATTTTATTGATAAAAATGATAAAGGGGAATCACATCAATCGATTTCCTCCTTCTTATTCCAAATATTTATTCTAAAAAAAAACTAAAATT
>NC_032026.1:8464912-8465610 GCF_001865875.1 Lupinus angustifolius | reverse complement strand
CTTGCTCCCAATTGTGTGACCATGTCTCCCTTTCTCCCATCAACTGATCATAAGCCTGTCGAAGTTCTCTCACTTGATCTATGAGCTGGTTTCTTTCCCTATGCATGTCCTCCAGAGTCCTACGGCGTATTTCTGCTTGGTCGTCTACCATGGCTCGATACTGCTCTTCTCTAATGAGACCTTGACGAATAGAGTCCTCACATTCATCCACTTTTGTCCAGGCTTTAGCTGTACCAGCCCTTTGTTGCTCTACCTCAGCTCTGAGTTCTTATATGGCTATACGATTCTCCTTACCCTCATTCCTTAAGTTAAAGATGGCGCGATCACGAGCCCTTAGTCGTGCCTCAAGATCTCCCTTCCCTGTGATGAGTGCAACTTTGCATAGTCATTTTTTAGGCTGGTCATCTCTTCCTTCAAACCTGAGTTTACTTTGTTGAGCTTTTCTATCCGGAAACCATCTTTCTCAAGCATGTTCCTTGATTCTTCTAGTTGACCCTCAAGGATTTTAACCCTCCGCTGAAGGTTGATTTCATTCTGGGATGGTCTCTCCTTTTCCTTAGGCATGAGGATCTGGATATTGGTTTTATTTGCCATCCTCTTTTTTCTCCATAGTTTATACTCTTCCGTATAGAAAGCCTGATGCTCTCCTAATTCATTCTTTCCATAGAAGCGAATGTTGTGTAAAGCTCTTCTTACTT
>NC_032026.1:8464495-8464812 GCF_001865875.1 Lupinus angustifolius | reverse complement strand
TATTGCTATATTTTGGATCCATGGGACTCGTACCTTGCTATACAACGGATTTTTTATGAAATAAAAAGAGAAGTTAATGAATGTATGATAATGCATGTATAATAAATAATTTTCATACCAATGCATGTAAAAATAATTTTTTCTATAATAGTACGATAATGCATGTGCATGTAAATAATTTTTATTTTAGCATGGTAATGCATGAGAAACAAATAATTTTTTTTATAGTTTGATAGTGTATGTTGAAATGGATTTTATAATAGAAAAATAATTTTCATAATAGTGTGATAATGTATGTGAAACAAATAATATGCATT
>NC_032026.1:8463912-8464395 GCF_001865875.1 Lupinus angustifolius | reverse complement strand
AAAGAGGGTGCACTGGTTGCACCGTGCACACACCCGCGCTGGATCCAGACGCCTGGATACGTCCACACACGTGGCGTGATAAGACTGGATGGGAGGTTGGGCTCACGGATTGAACAATGAGCACCCGTGCATGGAATCCGCGCTCTCCTAGGAGGGATCTGGTGTGGCGTGGTGTAGTGAGACCGGGACGCGTTTCGTCCCGGGATTGGCCAATCTGGAGCGTGAAGGTGACAAGGCCACGCGGCGCACTGTGAAGCGTGGATGGGCGAGGGTGTAGGATTGCGTAATGTGCATGCCTACACTGGATCCCGTCTTCCTCTGGGAGAATGATTCAGTGCAGCGAGGTGCACCAAGGACGTGCCACGTTTCATGCACGGATTGGCTGGCCTTCCTGGTCAACTCAGATGCAAAAAAGTATGGCCATCGCAAGGCTCTGGATGAGGGTGCACGGAAGCAAGGGTGGACACGCGCACACAAGAGTAT
>NC_032026.1:8440612-8463812 GCF_001865875.1 Lupinus angustifolius | reverse complement strand
TATTAGTTATTATGATTTTGAATTCCGAAAAATAATAAAATAAAAAAACATTTTTTTTTTATTATTAGTTATTATGATTTTGAATTCCGAAAATAATAAAAAAAAGTTTTTTTCTTTTACAAAAACATTTTTCTCATACTTTTTATATTCTTTTTTATTTTGGAAGATGACATGTGGGCCTATGGTGGCCCAAAAAATTGCTTTTAGTGCTTATATTTTATTCGTATTTTCTTGACATGGAAAACTTATTATTTTTTAAATGACTTGGGCTTTTTCTTGGGCCAGACAAAAATGGGTGTTCACACCTACTAACAAGTCTTTGCCTAGTTTTATTCACAAGATTTTGGAGTGATCCTTATTAAAGAAGAAACACCTATTCATCCACACTTTTTGGAGGCTGACTTTTATATTGGACAAGTTGTTCATATGGATGTGATTAGGACAAGCCTTGATGACTCAACTCTTACGGAGTTTTCTAAGGATGAACGTTTCCTCACAAAATTAATTTTTGGTGCATGCGTTATTGCTGGACTATTCATCAGGGGTATAACCAATGATGAATATGTGGAGAATTGGTTCAAACAATTTAAGAAGATGGTCTTTGATCCAGGAGGTGATGGTACCTCAAATTTGAGGACAAATTCTTTTCAAGAAGGAGGGTATGATGTAAACCAAGGGGGGCGACCTATGATTTTTGGAGGCCATGTTCTTGCAAATAATTTGTAGCATAGTTTGGTTTATTTTATTTGCATTGTTATTAAAAAATGAGAATTTTATTCTCATGTAGTCTTAGGATTTATGTTTATTTTTCATTCAAGTATTTTAGTATTTAATTTGATGTATTTTAGGGATTGAGAAATTATTTATTTCCTTGTAATTTGGCCCATAGTGGCTAAGTGGTGTAACATAAACAAAGTGGCATGAAAATAGGAAAGATGTAAGAGCAGAAGAGGGCACAACTACAAATATGCAAGGCTTAAAAGATAAATAGGGAGATTTTTTCAATTTCCTTGGCCAAATCAGACTGGTTTAATCAACATATTGTGACTCCTCAGGATAAGGCAATGCGCAAATTAAGTAGATGATAAGAGGCTGATTGGAACAAGTCAAGGCTCTACTTGACTTTCAATTTCAGAACCAACTTGTGGCTATACTTAAGGGATGAAGATAATATGATCAAGTCCACTCAAGCAAGGAAATTCTATGATTAAATTCGGCCAGATTAATTAGAGGAATTTTCAAGGCTAATTCAAATCCAAATCTTCAACCATTCAACAACTCAATCCAACTGAAATTGATCAAATCGAATTAGATTAGGCTTGTTAGGATTATGTTAGTTATGGTTTTATCTTTAGATTTCAATTTGTTAAATTAGATCTTATCTTTATATTTTCAGCAAGGCAAATCTGTTTATTTATAATTTTGCTTATTCATTAATAAAGTTAAGTTTGTTTTTGAGAAAAATTGGATTAAATGCCTAAGGTTGAGTCAAAGCTCATCAATTCGAACTTATCATGATCCTTATTCTTGTGGCGTTCTAAGATTCATCACCCTCTCAGTGTGACGTCTAAATTCTTATCAATGATCTTTCGTTGTGGTGAATATCATTGACTTATCAAGCTCTTGAGCTTGTGTCGTCTCCATATTCATATCTTTTCCATCTTTCCCCACAAATTTAAAATTATCCTAAAAATCTCTATCAATACCAAAAATGAATTCTGATTTATAAAGTTCTTAATTTCAAGTTAAAATAATCCTAATTCAAAGGCAGCTCATTGAGGTTGTCATCACTAATTTTTTTTATGGTAACTCAAGATTTTTTGTTTTAATCAACTCCTATTTTCAAATAAGGGTTGTTTACTTTGACCATTTGCTATTTAAAAAAAAAATAGAAAAGTAATAAAATTCCAAACATTATGTTTAAGTAGCATGTCCATTTATCAATTATACTCGACATTCTTAATAATTATGTGATCTGTATTTTTATTGCTAAACTGCTTTTTTTGTTTTGTTTTACATAGCACAAAATAACTTCTTATTTAATTAAAAGCTATTAAATCAAAATCAAATTTTTTAAAAAGATTATCTAAATTATATATATAAGACTACAAAATTGGTGGATGGTCTTCAACAATAGTTATAGGTGGCCATAACATATTTTGATTACAAATTAGGGGAATGGTGCAAGGACATCTTAATAATTACTTGTTACATTATCAATTTCTCAACTATATTGCTAATTCAATAATTAATGTACACTCCTTTGTTATGAGTGGTTCCAAATTAAATCATTTTCTTAATCGCTAATTTGCCTTTCACCTTGTCACCTCTAAATCTGAGTTACATATTGAAGGTTGCGTCATGTATAATGACCAGCACTGGAAGTAATATTTATGCGACCACCATATCCTAGCCCTTAGTTATTGTTGACGCACCATGTTTTTTTTTTGCTAAGCAAAGATGTGACATTAAAAAAGTAGAAGGGGTTCTAACCCCATTACCAACAAAGAAAAAAAACACCATAACATTGCCGTGAAAAGTAGCCACAAATGAAACAAAATAGAACAATAGCTGCACTAGAAAAAGACAGCAGAAAACAGAGAAAAAATATGCTAAAGGCACTGTCTAAACAGAGGACAAAATACACAGCCAAGGTCCATACACCAATTCTGAAAATTATACTAATTAAATGTAACTATCGCAGAGAACCACAACCAAGATAACTTTTATTGCGTCCATGACAACAATGTAGCTGCACTCCTTCTCCCACAAAATAATCTCATTTCTCATCAACCAAGTAGACCAAATTACAGCAAAGCAAAACATAATTCAAATCTTGTAACCTTTTCCAACCGGACACAAGGATAGGAACTTCAGAAACATAGACACACAATTAATATAAGAGATTTTTGAATGTTTAGCCACTTGAAGAAACCACTCCAAATCTGATCAGATAAAGTACAATAGATGAATAGGTGATCAATGATTTCCATGTGATTATGATAGAATGTACAAGCCAATTCAGCTTCGTCTGGAATTATACACCTCTTACCCAATTCCAATTTAACTGCAACTTTTTCACAGAGTACTCTCCAAAAAAAAGCAACACACCTTTAAAGGTGCCCACTTAATCCCCACTTTGTTCAATAACCTCCCTTTATCTGATTGAACAAATTTCAATGGGCTCGAATACACAATTTCACATCAAACACACTCGATTTAGAAAGGTTCCACTTCCAAGAATCCACATAGACAACCATGTACGAATAAGGTAGCAACACCTCTAGTAAATCCTTCTCCAGCTCCCCCTCCCAAACAAAAAGAGGACGTCTATAAGACAGTTACCACATCCATACTCCTAAAACCCATTTTCCAGAATCAGCCACTATTGCAGCTGCAATTTTATGAAGTCTAGGATATGTATTTTTAGAGTAAGGATCTTCTTCATTAATGGATAGACAAATACTACAAAAAACAAAGGAAACAATAACGTGATAATACATTTTATCCTTTTATATACAATGTAATAATACTTTTGCCATTGAAAACATATCTAAATTTCAAGTACTTGCCTCTCCATTAATGGAGACGATCATTGTTTGTATCTTTAAGGCTATGTTGTCCGCACCAAACATCTCCCCAAAAGCTAAAATCACAACCATCACCAATACTTTTTCTGACATTATCAGCAAACCAATTCTCTATACTCCCTACACTATACCCCACCTTCCCCAAGTCCTTACAACAACCTGACCCCATCTCACAATTACCCCACAAATCTAAAACAACATATTTAGATCTAAGAACCCTAACCCATAAGGCATGCGACTCCAAAAGCAATCTCCACCTCCACTTAGCTAGGAGAAACTCATTAAAGACTGCAATATTTTTAACACATAAACCCCCAACTTTCTTAGGTTTATACAAACCTACCCATCATGAGCTACATTCACACCAAAAAGAGAACTCTTGTTATATTTGACCTTCATATAGGATACTGTCGCGCCCCGATTTTCGGCTGCACGACTTTGTTTAGAGTCGCCACTACATTTTATAGTTAAAAATGTAGAAAAATACTTTAAGCCCAATTGCCTTGGGCTTTTGGATTTTTGATATCCAGGTTTGGGAGTCGATTACAAGGTAGGGAAGGTATTAGCACCTTACCCGTCCGCCTTAAGCGGTACCCTTCATTAAAATATATGACTTTATTATTATTATTATTATTAAATTTTATGATTAATTAGTTAATCATTATGAAAAAAATATTTATTTTTAGTATTGTGTCTCACAATATTGACTTTGGTCCTACATACCCCTATTAAGATGATCAAGACTTACGTAGTTCTTTAAGTAGAAAATGGTTTGTTGGTTTAGTGTATTTTAATTAAAGAAAATATATTTTTAGTCTAAAATGTTTATTGTGCATGTTTATTTATTGTTGAAAAAAGTTTTTATTTGTTTAATTTTTGTTACTTATTTAATTAAGAAAATAGAATTTAATCAATTTTGAGATTTAATCGATTGAAAAGAATCGACGTAGCGCAGCCTTTCGAAGATGATTTGAGAAGAAAGAGGCCTCCAGGACGACATTTTCTCCATCTTTGATTAATTCTCAAATTTTTTTTTGAAGAAGTACTTGTTAATCAAGTAATTTTAATCAAGTAATTTTAGTTATAAAAAATGTTCAAATTTTTGTTAATCAAGTAATTTTAATTATTTACAAAAATTAAAAGATTTATTTAATTGTAAAAAAAAACATAAAAATATTGGTTGATTATTATCTACATAAAAATGATTTTCTTATTTGTTATTAGTAACTTATTCCATAACTAATTATATTATTAATTGGTTACTATTAATATTAATTAATGTATAACATAATTAATGAAATTATTTATGAATTATTTAGAAAAAAAATAAATTGACATTTATTTGTTAACAACATTGTATAGTTTAACTAGTAAAAGAAAAAAATAGAATTGTTAAGAAAAATGATATCTAATTGCCTATGGAATGGTAGAAAATGCATTGATAAAATTGGGTTAGTGTGTGGATAACCTAAGAGTTTGTGGGACACATGGGAGGAGGTGACTGGATGAAGCTTGAAGACTTGACATGCTTGGACACGTGGCGCGTCCTGGCTAGTAGATCTGTAGGGTGCACGGGATAGAACGTGGTCTTACTGGTAGGAGATCCATTGTTCCTGTGGGTGTGCAGATTAAGTGTGGACGGGTGCAGTGGAATTGGGACATGCTTCGCCTTGTAATTGGAGAGAGTGGAGTCAACTTGATGGCAGGAAAAAATATGCAAAATCCATAGCTCTGGATTGTTGTTAAAATGACTGCATAGAGCCAAAAATGCTCTCACCCACACTGGATCTCTCATCTTTGCACTTTCAGTGTCCCACGTGATATCTTAAACAAAAGACATTCTCACTGTGTATTTCTAGTGCATTTCAATGTTTATAATGTATAGTTTATAGAGTATTTTTTTGGAACCCCAAAGAAGAAAAAGAAGAAGAAAAAAAAAACCTAATTCTAATAACCCTATTTATACTAAACGAATAACCACTTAATCCCTAAACAATTGCTAAACAGAAATTTATTTTGATAGTCCACTTCCCCCTTTTTTGTGGGATCTAAACCACCCACCAATTCATATTTGACTTGGTGCTTTTTTTTTGTTGAAAAATCTAATTAAAACATAATTAAATATATTTTAATTATTTTCTATATTCTATAAATTCCGAAAAAATAATAAATAATTATATGTGAATATTTTTTAATTTTTTATAATTATATTTCCGAAAAAATAAAAATAAAAAATTAATTTTTGTTTATTTGGAATTCAAAATGGATATTTAGAATATATCACTTATCTTAATTATTTTATAAATTCGAATTTAATTATAAAAATTAATAAAAAATCTTTTTAATTATCTTTTATTTATTTTATAATAAATTCGAAAATATAAAAATTAAATAATTATAAAATATAATGTTTATCCCTTTTTTTAGAATAATGATTATAGGCTTTTTAAGGGTCTACTTTAATTTAATTAATTTTTCTTATTTTTATTATTTTGAATTTTTGGTTAAATCAATCACCTAGATTTAGGAACCTTATCAACATATATTTAGTATATTATTTTTTGAATTTTTAGTTAACCTAATCACTTAGATTTAGAAACCATAACAACATTAATTTATTTTGTTTTGTTATATGTTTTTATTTTTTATTTTTGAAAATAAAGCTTCTAAAAGGATATTCTCAATAACTTAAATTTAATTAATTTAATAATTTCGAAAATGATTATAAAAATTTCATAAAAATAGTTTAATTATTTTTATTTATTAAATATTAAAATTTCGGAAAATACCAAAATAAATAAAATTTATTATTTTTCTATTAAAATGTTTTGGGCCTTTTCTGGGCTGGAAAAAATTGGATGTTCATAGATACCAACTCGAAACATCTAAGAATACTCTTCAAACACCAGATATTATCCGAAGAAGGAGTACACACCACCATGGTATCATAAAAAAATTGCAGGTTAGAAACTTCAATCTGATTCCTTCCAACCTTAAACCCCTGAAAGAACCCCCTTTCCAAATCCACACTAATTAACCCGGAGAACCCTTCAACAATCATTAAAAAAGAAAAGAAGCCACTAGGTTCCCTTGATGGATTCCTTTAGATATTGGAAACTGATTAGAAGGAGACCCATTAATCAAAACCGACATCAAGAATGAAAAAGGAAAAACTTTAATTTACTTCCTCCACTTAGATGGAAAACTGAGTCTCTCCATCATGTAATCCATAAATTCCCAATTAATCGAGTCATTAGCCCTCTCAAAATCTACTTGAATAGAATACACCCCTCTCCTTCTTTCTCCAGTAAGTGAATAACTTCATTAACAACAACAACCACATAAAAATACTCATATTCTCGATAAATGCAGATTGAGTAGACAAAATAAGAGAACCAATAACCCTTTTCAGTCTCCTATTCTTGACGCACTATGCTGATGTGTGCGAGTCACAACCATAGCTTCTCACAAACCCTTACACCCTCAAATGCCATTTTCTTTCAGCCACTCACAAAAACAACACTACCCTTGGCTTAACTGTCGTCATCTTCACCAGATATACGAGGTGTGATGATGACATGGTTGAGAAAGTGATGTGACAACGACATGTAGTGCCATTGTTGAGAGCTTAAGGCTTAAATGGATATGAGATTGAAAGCTATGGATGGCATGGCTTTGATGGAGACAACAATTTACATATATAAGTATACATTTTTCTAATATTTCATAGGTCTAAGATGTAATGATGGGTAGGTCATGCATCTCATATCATTGACTTAATTAGGAATTGCATATGAAGATAGATATGATGATTAAGCTAAAATGTTGAGTTTTTGTTGTTACCGTAGCATGCAACAATTATAAATGGCACGAAATAGTACTTATTAGCTAAGTCACGACCAGATCGCTGTCTTTAAGATGTTTCATCACACTGCTCAAAATGTGCAAGCAGACTATCAATCATGCCGTCTTCAGGATAAAACAGCTCAGATCTTTGTTATCAAATTCTTACTGCACTGTAAGAACCAATCTCGAATATATTCACCACAATGTGACTACCAGTGTCAATTCTCGAAATTCTCACAACATGGGTACTAGTGTCAATTCTCGAAATTCCCACAATATAACTAATCGTGCCAATTCTTTTCCCACAATCTAACTACCGATGCCAATTCTCGAAATGCCCACAATATGGCTACCCGTGCCAATTCTTTTCCCTCAATATTGAGTACTAGTGCCAGTACTTGAAATTCCAATAATTTGGCTGTTTGTGCCTATTCTTAGTGCCACATAAAGAAAGGGGGAGAAGTTTGCCAGAAATGCGACGACGGAAAATATGAGGGAGAAAGAAAAAGTTGAATGAAAGCGCATTCAACTTGGGGCGAGTTGTAATAAGGGGGAATGCCTCTATTTATAACATGAGATTTTTTTCCAAGTTCCTCATCTCTCCAATGTGGGACTTGGGAGTTTTTTTTCAAAACTCTTCTTTATGAGACTTGAGAGTTTTTTAGATTTCACACCCAAAATTTCCTACTAATGGCTTTCAGCAAACTAACTTCCAACAATCCCCCACTTGAAATTAAGAAAATGATTTTCGAGAATTTATGTGGTCTCAATAAGATTGTGCATAAACAAAGATGTCATGTAACTTGAACATTTGCATAATGAATACGATCTAGATTTTACTAGGGTGACTCGTAGTCTTGAACTCTATCTCTAGCATCAAACCACACACAACCTTTTCAAATATGTATTTTGTAAAGCCCGTGCTTTAATATTCATGCATGTCTATTCCAATATAGTGAACGCTCTAGAAATTTATGCCCCAAAATTTCATATGAAGCGGTCCCCACTTCCACATTCACATAGATGAGTCAATCAAAAGTACTATTGAAGCCTATGTACTCCACTCCAATTAGAGTATAGATCTCATTAAGAGTTTAACTCATCCTTACTTATGCTGCATGAATCATGTTTCTCATAATTTTATAGCATGTTCATTCTCATATCACTTCACAACTTGTTATTACGATTGAACCTATTTCTTGGAATTTCCAGTCACTTAGGTCGGGTTACCATCATGAGTGATCCTCGTTCTAAAAGCAATAGTCTCGTACTCTTAGAAGTATTATGAACTTTATCTCTAACTAGTCCTTTCGTTAATGGATTTGCTAAGTTATTCTCAATGCGTACATGATCCACTCTAACAGATCCTGTAGATAGTACTCTCTAATGGTTTTGTGCTTACGACATAGTTTTCGTTTCTTACCATTATAAAAATGGTTCTCAATTTTTGCAATAGTCGCAGTACTATCACAATGGATCAACACAACTAGTATCAATTTTTACCATAGGAAATCTCTCCAAGCAAACTTCTCAAACAACTTGCTTCTTTAGTAGTTGTTACTAGTGTTATCATGTGAGCTTGCATAGTGGACTAAGCCAAAATAGTTTGTTTCTTGTTAGACTCTAGATAGTCCATCTCATCATTCATGACTTCTTGCCACAAACCAGCATCCAAAGAAGTCAAAACTGCTTGGAGAGTTGATGGATTCTCTTCCAATATATAGACCATATAATCAGGTCTATAATCATTAGGAGTTCTTGTTCTCTTACTTCTTCTAGGTTTTATTTCAAACGTTTCATTTTTTTTATCCTTATCTCTAATCACAGGTATGTGACTAGTTGACGTGCCCCACTATTCCTCAATTTAAAAAGTAATTTCTTTTTATTGAAGTCAACATCATTAGACTCAATGATCATTTTTGTGTTAAAGTCATAAAATCTGTATGCATTGATATTTACAGCATACCCAACGAATAAACATTCATTGGCTCTATGAGTTTAATCTCTAGGGCCATACAATCAGAAATGATTTCATGAGCAATTCTATGTATCTCATAGACTGAGAATCTACTGATTTATCATCATTCATATGATACTTGAGCTAACGACTAACAATATACTTTTTAGTCTCATCTTCCTCAGTGTCATATTTTTCTCTCAAGTACATACCAAATTAATTTGGAAGACTTATAGGGCTATAGTAATCATAGAGATCATCAGATAACCCGTTCAAAATGAAATTCATATATCGGTAATCATTTTCATTCCAAAGAGCTATATCAATAGCTAATTTATCCTTATCCTCTTTTTCTTCAGCTTTTTTCGACACCACTAAGACATTAGTTGTCAGAACATAGACAACTTTTCTCATAGTGAGGAAAAATTTCCAGTTATGTTGCCACCGTTTGAAGTTAGTCCCATCAAACCAAAATGGTTTGTTAAGGTTAAAGTTGTTTGGTCCAGTAATATTATCTAATGCCATTGTAGTAGAAACGTCTTAGAATTGTTGTTACCGTAGATTTCAACAACTATAAATGACACAAAATAATACTTACTGACTGAGTCACGACCATATCGCTCTCTTTAAGACGTTTCCTAGCACTGCCCAAAATGTGCAAGCAGACTATCAACCACGCCGTCCCTATAATAAAATAGCACATACCTTTGTTATCAAATTCTTACTACAATGTAAGAACCGATCTCAAATACACCCACCACAATATGACTACCAGTGCCAATTCTTAGTGCCACGGAAAGAAAGGGGAGAAGTTTGCCGAAAATACGTCAGCGAAAAATATGAGGGAGAAAGAAAAAGTTGAATGAAAGCGCATTCAACTTGGGGCGAGTTATAATGAGGGAGAATGCCTCTATTTACAACATGAGATTTTTTCCAAGTTCCTCATCCCTCCAATATGAGACTTGAAAGTTGTTTTTTTAAACTCTTCTATGTGAGACTTGAGAGTTTTTTAGATTTCACACCCCAAAAGTTCTCACTAATGGCTTTCTACAAATCAAAGTCCAACAGTTTTACCCCAGACGACTGATTTGTAATCGATCAAGTAGCAGAATATGAAAATTCACATTTTTCCACAAACAATTTTGAGCCACGATTAATTGATTAACTTGTTATAATAATGAGTTAAGAGGTTTTAATAAACCAATAATCAATTATGATTAAACCTTAATCGATTATCTAGTACAAAAAAAGAGAGAAACAAAAGTCTTATTTAATCTTTCAAGATTCATTCAATTCACAAAATAGAAATTCAATTATGTGCTAAACCTCTCAATTTAAGAAAGAACTTGTTAGAATCTTGGAGAAAAGAAAAGTTTATCATATTCATTTTCAAATCTTGCTCTCATTTCCTCTATCTTCATATTCTATTGATCTTAGATTGTTAATTAGAGTAGAGATAAAAATGAAGTGTATTTTGATCTAGATTGTTGTTGTTATTTGTACAAGATTTTCATCAAACAACAAAATGTGTTAAGTTTTGTAAAGAAAAGAAAAAAGATAGATTATGGGTGATGAATCTTCTGTATAGGAGATTTAGATCATTGCAGAATATATAGAAGTTAAGATGTTATGTATAATCAACCAAGACCAAACTTATGATGAGAGACAAAAGGGTCTTTGCTTATTTGTTTGTATTAAACAATATTTCTAAATGGTGAAAATTCATTATTGTCAGGAACATAAGTATATAATCTCTAGTGTCAAATCTTTTTTTTCTATACTTCAACGTTTATTTTCATTAATAAATGGACTGTGTATAATTTGTATAGACTCTAATATTACATTTGATTTGATCGTTCTTGAAATTAATAAGTTAATTATATGTTTTACATTTTTTTATAATTGATTAATATTCCATTAAGTTGGAATTAGTAGTGCCTAATTAATCCCACTAAGAGCATTAACAATCTTACACCAATTGGATGCATTTGACAAGGTTAAATCTGCGGACTTATCTGTGAATATAAATTGCAGGTGTGGTTATTACCTTTCGTTCATCATAAATATTGTGGATTATTTGGGGAAAATACAACTGCTATGACCGTAATTGCAATGAGATACATTTATGGATTTTCCTAAAAGACCTCAATGGTAGAATTGTAGTCAAAGTGAATTTAAAACCTTGCTTAATTATATCATGTATTAGAACCATTTGGCACAAAAAATTTAGTGATTGGGTCTCTCCAGGCTCAACCTTTAATAAAGACATCATTCGTCCTTAGTTCCTTTAATTCTTCTAGCTAACGTGAACTTTAATTCCTCACTCATATAACACAAATAGACGTGGTTTACCGACAAAGACGAGAAGCATATAAGCATAAAGCATGAATATAATAAAGAGTCTTATTCATTAAGCATAGTCCTATAATCATGTGATATTTGCCCTCCTTATCGGGGCATGCATCTTTATGAAATAATGGTTGATAGTTAATTACGTATTTATTTACCGACATGTTAACACGATTGATAGCATTCTTTCATTGAAAAAAGATCACACAAGGGCATCATAATCAACCGGTGTTAAGTCAATATCAACAAAATGTAACGTTGCAAGATCCATATTACCAAGAAGAATTATAAGGTCGTGTAAAGTAAGCTATGTGTTAACATGACCGGGTAAAGTAAAGGCAGTGGTATTGAAAGAAAAGATTTAATATGTATACACCGATAGTAAAGTGGTTTCTATGCTATCAACGTATCATTTATTATTTATGTGTTAATCATTATTGACTTTTAAACACAAATAATATAAATAAATGATAGATAATGTGTTGTCAATATAAAAACTTTACATTGATGATGCATTGATATTAAACTCTTCAAGAAATTATTACATGGTGTATGACCAATGGTCCCAACTACATCTCTAATTAATTTTGTACCATGTAATAATTTCTCAACGTATACATGAAAGAATATTATTTTAGGGAGCTAATGTGTCAGTATTTTTTAGTACTACAAAGGATATACATCACTCTATTACTAAAGAATTAATCATTTCGGGATGTGTAGTTGCCCTTCCTAAGATGAACCTAATGGTTGTCATCACCTTCCAACAAGTGTTGATATCAAAAATTGAACTTGATCTTTTGATCTTTTGGGAATCTAGCATGACCTTATACTAGACTAACGTCTATTAGTAGCTAATAAGTCAATATGTATCACATAATTTAATATTTAAGCCGTGGCATAAAATACCCGTTCTCTCCGCATGGGCAAGATGCATTTAATGAATTATCGCTATCATATTCACATAATTATATCCAATTATGTCCCAAGTTGTTTTGAGATGTTTGTCCAATGTTCTTGACAGTAAATGGAGATTTTCCCACTAAGAGATTCTTTCTTTAAACAGCTCGTGGTATTTCATGCTGTCACAATCTCTAGATCAAACAGGTGCACATGAAGAATCACGTTAGAGATAAATTGTTATCCATGTAACACTTAAAAGTAACCCTTTTTATAACATCTATATTGTCCTCCTTCATAATTCACTTTTGAGGTGAGTGGGTTAATTAAGTTGGAAAGATATACTTGTATATTTTGGATAAGTTTTGCAATCTAGGAACAAAGATAATATTGAGATAAATAAGAAACTACTAACATAGGATATGGTTTAGCACCTAAGCCACTTGTAGTGTTTTTTAGCTCCAATTTCTAGATGATTTCTTTAGCTAAACACACTTTCCAGGTTGTGAAATCATAAGCTAACACAAAATGGAAGAAATAGATGCTTTTTGTAGGTAGAGTTAGCCACTTCCAAACCAACCAACTTTATAGAACTCATTCCAATTAATCACTCAATATGTATGTTATCGTTTGTGTAAAGATTTATACATAATTGATTTATCATTCGCCATTGATTTGTATTATTTATACTTAAAAATCAATAATAATAAAATATAGATGATAAATTATACATACAATATAAAAATATTTTACGCTATCAGTCCATACATTTTTCTCTCTAAAAGATGGAAGAGTTTCAATATGAAGCTTTGCCTTTTGTTTTTGAGAGTAGTGATATTAGCTCATTGGAGGTCCATGTCACTAGGGAGAGATTTTGTAGATGATTGAGTGAGTCTTTATCCAATAATGGAAGTAGGACAGAGACGCTTCCTGCTACAAATTTGTCAAAAGAATGAAGAAATTATCATAAAAAGAAGAGTTGTCTAACAAGGATATAAAATTCTGCGTGGAATTTATAACAAGAATATGTTCTGAATCTTCCTTCCTAATTTTTATATTTTAATTGGGAGTTTGGATTTGAGCTATGATGCCAAATAAATAATTCTTACTTGCTTAAGCATTCAAATAATTACCTAGTATTTGAGATAAAATAATATACGATTCTAGGGGCCATTATAAAAATGTACTACTTACTTTTAAAAATTATTTTACATGGATTTAATATGTATACTCTGATAGTGTAAGAGTTTTTTACATTGTCAGTAATCGTCCATTATTGATTTGTTAATTACCATTGAATCTCAAACAAAATTAATAGAAATTAATTACGGATGATGTACTCACAGTTAAAATTTTTTTACACTGTCAGTACATAGATTTTAAAATATTTTTTCATTTGTGATTTAAGAGGATAAAATATATAATTATTAGATGGTACTTAACTAAGATTTTTGCATAATGACAAACCTAAAGATGGAAAACAAAACTAAAACAATTAGTCTTTTAGGACAACATAAAAGTTAGCATAACTTTGAAGATGGCAAAATTTTCATACCTGAATTTTTTACAAGGCATAGCAATGAATATGAAGCTAATACTCTAGCTTTAATATCCTCATCATAATTCAATGACTTCACCAACTGTGGCATAAAGATTGATAAAACCAATGGAGGTAACTTTCTATCTTCAACTAAGTGGAGGTAGCTGCTCAACCATGAAATTGTTACAAGGCTTGCTTTTGCTAAACTTGGGATTCCATTAGCAACACAATTTGCAAGTGCCCTTAGTAAAGTTTTGTTTCCATTTTTTAACAAGACATTGGCTGTTCTTTTTCTCCAACTTTCATCTTCATCTTCCTCTTTATTCTAATCAACAACATGCAACCAATCAATTGTTTCTGACAACTAAAGACAGAAAAAGTTAACTTAACAATCACATAACAATAATTCAAAGTGTTATTTAATTTGAATGACTATTTTGGACAACTTCATTTTTTTGTACTCATATGGTATGAGTACTTACTACTTACTACTTAGCATTATAAAATAAAATGCAAATTTGTAATCCAAAGTTTACCTTGTGAGCTAAATTATGAACAAAAATTTCCTTTCCATGAGAGGAATCTTGTAATGAATTTTCTAGGAAACCAGCTTGTTGTAAAAGTGATTTTTCCATTAGTGACTCCCCTGTATAAGAAAAGTGGCCTGCTAATAAGAGTAGAGCTCTGGCTGATTGCTCTTTTATTACATCATTATTTATTTGACAATTTAAAGCATTCACTACTGCCTCAATAGCTTCTGCTCTATATAAGTTGCTGCATTTGCAAGGATCTTCCTGCAACAAAATTGTTATTCAATTTGTGAACTCTTCAACATGTTAAACATAAAAAAATATTCATCATAGACTAATGGAGAGTCTAATAGTCAAAAAGTTCGATTTTGAAAAATAATTGAAGTCATAGAAGTTGGATAATTATGCACCGACCGTATTTAAATCTTTATAGTGCATAGATATTATACTCTTACTAAGTTGAAAAGAATTACCATAATGTCAAGCATCAACAATATCATTGCAACTAAAGGCCTTTCTTCAAGTGGAGCCCTCTGAAGGTAAATGAAGAAAATGTGCATTGTGTTTAAGGCACCCCATCCATCTTTAAGTCCCCTTAAGAAATTTAAAATATTGGTGATTCTGGTATGATTTCAAAAGACAATCATCACTTTCTATTAAAAAACATGTCATCAAAAAGAGGGGAAAAAAGAATAAAAAAGATAACTGAGAGAAGATAAGTAATAAAGTACATACCTATCAATGTAGAGTAACTCAACAAGCACAGAAAAGGCACATCCACTAGAGTTTTTATTATGACCAAGAACAATAAGTTCTAGTAAAGAAGCCTTGTTTATGTTGTCAGCTAGAAAACTACGACAGCTTGGTTCGGCTTGAATGCAATAGTTAATTATCAAAGCAGCATTGTTTCTGTCATGAATCTCCCCTTCTTCAATTATTCTCATAAGCAGGGTCAGTCCCCCAAGTGAAGCAACCTTCCTCGCATTCTCGAAATTTTTATCTTCATCAAAACCAGTAAGAAGTTGGTCCAAAAAGTAAATGGCTGCCACTTGAGGATTGCATTGTACTGTGAAGAGGGTCAGCATTTTGTCTCCAAATTCTAACACTTGAAGTACTAGTGGCACCCATTCTGATGATAACATATGTTTCACCTGAGGCTTTAACAAATATAGCAGAATTGCAGCTTTCAGAAATAGACTAGTGCTTCTTAGAAGTCTCGCAAAGATTTCGAGATGTGTATCCGAGCTTAGTATAGTTTCTCTAATTGCATTGTTCCTTCTTACTAGTTCTGCTAAAACTGATATAGCCAATTCTAAAATTTCATCATCTCTAGAGGCAAATAATACCCCTAGGATACCCTCTATTACACTGGATTGTGTCAAGGCTTCTTGAACGAGAGGATCACCGTGAGAACTCAACCAAACTTTGGTAATCACACGAATCGAAAATTCGCATTCGCTGAGAATTTCTGATGAACATAAAGTTCTAATAGCTCCAACAAATTCACTCGAAAGAAAAGTTGTTTCCTCTCTGAATGAAGCATCATTGGATCTATAGCTTCTGTTCACCACGGTTCCTGCTTGTGAAGCCCTGCTAGAAAAGCACTGAAAATAGTCTAATTTCTCTGACTCAGACCTTATTTCAACATGATTCTTGTCGATTTGCCTTAACGATGTCTCAAAGGATACCACATCTTCTTTCTGTCAAACACCAGAATGAGATTTTTTTTCTGAAAATTAACGCATTTCAATATTTTAAAACCTGTTATAAAATGAAGGCACTGAAGCAAACCTGAAGTGAACTACAGTTGTTTTCATCAATATCCAAATTTTCATCAGTCTCCGAGCCTGAGCTCCATCTAACTTTCAACAATTCACCTTGGTCAGCAAGATTGGTAGGTTTATGCTCTAGTTTGGGGCCAAAAACTTCCCTGTATCTATTCAGGAAACCAAAACATGAAAGCACATAACTAATTAACTACCAAATAGACTAAAAAAAGTACCAATACATATTTTGTTTCTTGTAAAATGTTGACTAGGCTAGTGAATGTAAGATGTCCATGTCACTTACAAGTTCGGGTTGGTCCTTCTTCTTGATGATATGTGACTTGGCCTTGATGGCAATGTGACAATAGGAAGAGGAGGCTCATTAGCCCCAACTTTAAGCCACTGCTTGTAATACAAAGCAAACATAGTAGTTCCTGTGTCCACTTTGTTATCATATACTTTATTCAACAACTTCATTCTCTTTTCCTTCTTACCATGACATTCATTAGAAACTTTAATTGTCTCGAGCTCCTCGGTATACCATATTTTGAGATGGAGAAGATGGGGCAGAAATAAATGCTCCCAAAGATCAGGAAGCAAGTAAGTTCTAGCCAAGAATGAAGAATCACAAAACACTTGCAGCATATGCCTAGCACAAATCCTTTCATTCTTCTGAAGGTTGTAAACTATTGCAATGTAAAGCTGAGTACAAGCAGAAAGATGTGAATTTGGTAACCCACAAGTTGAACCATTCTTAGATGTTTTAGAATTCAATGAAGCAACTATTTTTAGAAGCTCAATGGAATTCCTTAAGCTTTCCATCATTACCTCTTTCTTTGTTCCTTGACCTTGTACTAACTTGTCAATGTTCTCCATGCCTAGTTTCATTTTAAGAAGAATCTCATAATCTGATTCTGAATACTTACTTCTTCTAACCAAGTAAGAATTGCACTTGTCTCTTATCCTTTTCCTGAAAAAACCATCTTTTATATATCTTCCAATGTAGCCACTCAGGATAGCAATCACTGCTTTAATAGTAACTTCATCCATAAGAGGTCCTATAGTTCTTGAAACCGATGACACCAATGAATTAGAAGAATTCAATGTTTCAGAGACAGAACCAACAACCCTTTTGGTTTTGGAATGAAATGACAAAGACCCTTTTTGTATGTTAGCTTTCACTCCCTTATGCTTGGAGTTGGAACAATCAATGTTTTTTCTATCATGGCATATGTATAAAGGAAGTGGTTTTGTCTCTGGTGTTTCTGGGGAAAGCTTTTGTTTTTGTTTCAATCGTTTAAGGTTTGGATATTTTGGAGACACTATAAGGTCAAAGCCTTCTTCAGTAAGAAGTTCTCTCAGTGAAGCCATTTCTTGTTTCTCTTCGAGTCGTGGAATCAAACTTGATCTGATTCACTGAAACCACATTCTTAGAATTTGGAGTTAATAGATAATGAGACAGAGAGATATAAAGACAATGAATGAGGTTACTTTAGGCAGAACTGAAGACAAACAAATTGTGTTGGATTAATCATCAAGCATAGATGGTGAATCTTTTAAAGTATATATATATATATATATATATATATATATAATATATGACGTAATGAGAATGTATAATATTTCTAGAAGTTGGTGGATACATTTTTATCTCTTAAATATTTCATTTTGTAACATTCTGTGAGGTCAAACACTATTTGGTTCAACGGGTTGAGACAAGTTAAATTGCCTATTCATTTCTTTAGGGAGCCACTTGCAAACCGGATACCCGTGTATCCGTTAACAATTAATCCGAGGAGACTGCATTATAATATGAATATTATACTTATATACGTTATAATGAACTAGTCAACTAGGACAAACAATTCATGCTTGCTAACATTCTTATTTTATAGTGTAAGTATTTCATTTTGAGAACAAAATATATATACATATTAGTTTTATACATTGTCACAATATCATTTATCATTCATATTTAATTATCATTAACTTTTTAGAAATTTTTTTAAATAAATGGTGGGTGATTTAATGGTTGAATATAAATTTTTACACTAACGACACTCTCAAATTTTTATATATTTCATTTTGAAGAATTGAAATATTGTATTTAGTATATTTTATGTTATATTTTTTGTCTTTATTATAATGTTCAATTAGGTGAGAATATGTTGAATATGTTGATAGTGATTACTTAGGATTACATGGTTTTTTTTGTAGAAATTAAAAAGTAATAACTACAAAACATGAAAATGGAAATTGCTCTATGATGATAGTTACATAATATTTTGTCTCTATATAGTACTAGTGTGTCGATCGGCACTTCGTGCTTATCGACCCGCATTCTTATTTTTCCTGATATGTATCATTTTTGTGTTATATTCTTTAAAAATAATAATTAAATATAAGAAATGTTACATAGAAACTTAACAGAGACCAAAGATGTAAGAAGATTAATCAAATATAGAATTGAAGAAGAAAAGATAAAAAATAAGAAAATGTGTGGAAGTATAATGATATATTGTGAAAAAGAATAAAATTAATATTTGGAAGTTTATGATGGTTATTATTGGAGGAGTTACAAAAGAGTAATTTTGGAATGTGAAATTTTTTGTCATAGTAATTATTTGTAATTTTGATTTTATATATAGTAAGTATAGAAGTATAGATAAATATAACAAATTTATAAATATGAATATTATTGAAATTGTATAATGTTAAACCTTTTTAGAAATAAGTATAAGATTAAAATCACTTGTCTTGTTTTGAAAAAATATGAATTTTTATGTGGAAATATGTTTTGATCAACATACCACCCAAAGTCATCCCCCAACCTCACCCCAAAGGTACCCATTATCCAACAACTCCTGCATATGATCTAACAACAAGGCCAAATCATCCAACAACAAGCCTAGCTACTAGCCAAGCTTTGCCAACACAGACTCGAACCTAGTAACGGACCTTCACGACCAGTTGCCGATGAACACTCCGCAGAATCCGCCGAAGCTTCTAGACTAGTAGCTCCCCCAAACACAAAAACCACCCAGATAACCAATCCCTCCAACCCTAGCTCCTCACGAGCAATACACCCTTTCACTAAAGCAATCATGTCTTCTCCACTACCTAAACACCTAACCCGCCCAAACAACATCGACCAGTATGATGGAACAACTGACCCACATGATCACTTAGATGCCTTTGAAGCCTCAATGCTTTTCCACTAGGTGACTGGCCCTATCATGTGCTGGACCTTTCCCATCACTCTGAAACGCGCTGCCCTACAGCGGTTTACACGACTTGCACCAAATAGTATTGATCAATAGGCCACTCTCGCCAATGGCTCCAACATCCGGTTCACAACAAGCAAAGAACAACTCCGTTCTTCATACACCCTGTCCGGAATACGACAAGAGATACACGAACCCCTCCGATCTTATCTGGACAGATTCAACTCGGAGGCCATGAAAGTACGCACCTTGAGCCTAGAGGTGGCAGTGCATATCTTGGTAACAGGACTGTAGGACGACCTCTTCACACAAAAGTTGGCTAAGTACTCAGATCTCACAATGGAAGAACTTCGATCTAAATCCCAACAGTTCATTAATATAAAAGAAACCCATCCTAATCGCCCACCACTCGAACATAGAGAATATCAACTCCCCTCGCAGGAAGCCAAAAGGCCAAAAACACACAAACACCCTCGAGATGATCCATCCCGACCGCCCAAAAAACCCAAATACACCTCCTACACCCCATCAACACTACTCGCACCAGAATCCTGCAAGAAGTTATGGCCGCCCATTTAGTCGAGCTCCCTAAGCCCAACCCAGGTAGAAAGCTAGGGACCCATGATCGCTCCAAATATTGTGATTTCCACACCTTCTTCGGACATGTAACAAAAGAGTGTACCCAAGTGAGGGACACTATTGAAGACCTGATTCAAGCTAGACACCTCTAACAATTTATTTCTCAGGCCCGCCATGGGCGATCACCACCTTCGCGTCGATCTAGTCCTCCTTAGAGACGTTCCCCCCAAAATCTCAACATGAACGACCTTCGCATAGAGACCGAGGAGACTGATACCACTCCAACAATAGGTGACAACGGAGTCCAGTGGACATCAACTCAATATCAGGCGGATTCACCACTCGTGGTACTTCTAGGGCAGCCCAGAAAAGATATGTTTGGGAGATCATGCAATCAACTGTCCGGAACGCTTGCCAATATCATGACTTATGGGTCACACATATAATTCTATGATTGTGTTATGGCCATTATATAATTAGCCAAAATATACTTAAGTAATTAATTTGGTGGCTAAGGGCATATGTGTCATGAAATAATAATAAGTGTAGATACCTTCAGGCAATTTCTGATTTGATGAAGAGACTGAATCAGAATTATTGCAACTAAAGTAGTAACCACTAGGGGGTTGTTTTTATGGGTTATGGTCCCCATTTGTAGAGCAATAGGTTTTCAGGTGTAATGGTTGAGGAGAATAAGGTAGGATGAGGATAGTGTTATCTATAAGTATATAACACTATCAACTCATCCATAAGGCTAAGATATAAGGCATACTCCTCACATAAGGCACTAAGACACCATAAGGCAACACTCTCAAGAACTAAGGCATTGCTTTCTCATTCCCCTCTAGAGAAGCATAAGAAAAACCATTCGGCGCTCATACCTTCGAGATTCCGGAAATGGCTCAACAAGGTATGTTCTTCTTCTTCACCATGAACTCATTTGGGGTTTCTTCGGTCTGGACCATGGATGTTCCATTTGGGTGTATGTATGGGCATACACATTTGGTTGTGGGAACAAAGCCATGGTCATAAGGACTTCCGCATTCACTCTATGGATTTCGGATGGAGAAGGAATTTCTCCAACAAGTGGTATCAGAGCCACCCCAATTTGATTCATGAGTGAAATTAGGGTTCTTGCTTTTCTTCCCCAAATCTTGTTTGATTTAGGGTTTTGATGTGTTTATTTTTGCCATGAATCAATTAAGAAAGACATTCATGCTTATAATATGAATACAAAAGGATTTGAAATGAATGAATGTTGTTCTTTTGCTGTTTTCTTGATTTTTTTTGGGTATTTTTTCGAAGAACAGCGATGCAGAAATCGCATTGTTCGTCTTCTGTCGCACTGCTCTCGCCCAAGCGAGAGCTAAACAGAAGCATTGGCTTCTATTGCGCTTAAGCGAGGAGATCCTCTCCCAAACGACAGCTCACCCAAGCGAGTGTATGGGCGACATAAGGCTCGCTCAAGCGAGAGACAAACAGAAGCATTGGCTTCAATTATGCTCAAGCGAGAGTACATCGCTCAAGCGAGAGAGTACCTCGCAAAAAAAAATTTTTTTTTTTTTTTTTTAAAAATTATTTTTGGGACTTCAGTATCTTTTTGCATTGGTTTAATTGTTGTTTGGTTGTCCATTAAGGTTGTCTGTTATTTTAAGTGAGCCAAATGAAGTGAAATGTCGCCAAAGTGACCTCTTTCATGGATATAACTCATGAGGAATAATGGATGGAAGTGTGTATGGTCATTCATGCGGGTATTAGCTGGCCCAAAGGAAAGTTAATATTTGGCCGAATACCATATACACCTGTGATGATAAACATGTCATAGATTCTAAATTTTATACATGTGACTGATGAATCAATCCAAAGAGGGGTTCATCAGTTGACATTCCTTATTATGAATGTTTGATCATTACAACAAGAGTACCACTTGTAGTTAATGTCACTATCCAAAGACTTGATGTTAATGGTGCACTAGGTATCTTGATTTGGACATACCATTGTTT
Source organism: Lupinus angustifolius (assembly GCF_001865875.1). NCBI lineage: Eukaryota > Viridiplantae > Streptophyta > Magnoliopsida > Fabales > Fabaceae > Lupinus > Lupinus angustifolius. The sequence goes on along the minus strand of NC_032026.1, from coordinate 8,441,528 downwards.
AAGCACATTGATAATTTTAAGTTGTGAGCATATTTTAATATTTTGTCTTTTGTTTGAACAAGCTACATCAATTGCTTCCATATCTGCAAATTTGAATTTAGTTCCGGTCCTTAATGGTGAAAATTTTAAGGACTGGAAAGAGAACATGGAAATTGTTCTTGGTTGCATGGATCTGGACTTTGCATTAAGGGTTGAGCAACCCCCTTCTCCTTTGTAATCTAGTGCCTCTATTCTCCTTTGGAATCTGGTGCCTCTGAAGAGAGGAAGGATTATGAGAAGTGGGATCGCTCTAATCGCATGAGTCTGATGATCATTAAGCGTGGCATTCCAGAAGTCTTTAGGGGTACTATCTCGGATGAGATAAATAGTGCCAAAGATTTCCTTGCTGAGATTGAAAAGCGCTTTGCAAAGAGCGATAAGGCGGAAACAAGTACTCTGTTACAGAACTTGATTTCCATGAGGTATCAAGGCAAGGGAAACATAAGGGAATACGTTATGGGAATGTCCAACATCGTTTCAAATCTTAAGGCCCTTAAGCTTGACATGTCGGAAGACTTGCTCATTCATTTGGTCTTACTGTCTCTTCCTGCACAATTCAGTCAGTTTAAGATTTCTTATAACTGTCAAAGGGAGAAATGGACTCTTAATGAGCTCATTTCATTTTGTGTGCAAGAAGAGGAAAGATTGAAGCGAGAGATGACTGAAAGTGCCCATTATGTTACTACCTCTAAAGACAAGGGCAAAAGGAAAATCACTTCAGAGCCCAAGAATGAAGCTACTAAGGGTCCAGTGCAAAAGAAACAGAAGCAGGATGATGTTTATTTCTTTTGCAAAGAAATTGGACATCAAAAGAGAAATGTGTAAAGTATCACGCCTGACGTGCTAAGAAAGGTACATTTCTTGCTTTGGTTTATTC
>NC_032026.1:8440002-8440512 GCF_001865875.1 Lupinus angustifolius | reverse complement strand
ATGTTAAATGACAATCTTTATATGCTAAACACTATAACTGATTATAGCGAAACCCTGAATGTGGAATCACGTGGTACTAAGCGTAAGATTGAAAATAATAATTCAGGTGCATTATGGCACAAGCGCCTAGGTCACATTTCTCAAAAGAGAATTGAGCGTCTTGTGTCAGATGGGATTTTGGATTCCATTGACTTCACAAACCTTAATGTTTGTGTTAAATGCATAAAAGGAAAACAAACCAAACAATCGAAATATGGTGCATATAGAGCTTCAGACGTCTTAGAATTAATACATAAGGATATATGTGGGCCATTCTCTACGGCTTCCTGGAATGGTCAACGATGCTTCATATCATTCATAGACGATTATTCTCGTTATGCATACATTTTTCTCATTCATGAAAAGTCCCAATCGGTGGACGTGTTCAAAACTTTTAAGGCTGAAGTTGAAAATAAACTCAGCAAAAGGATTAAGTGCGTTAGATCTAACCGTGGTGGTGAATACTATGGT
>NC_032026.1:8402812-8439902 GCF_001865875.1 Lupinus angustifolius | reverse complement strand
AGGCCTCATGAAAATAAATTGGACTCTCGTATAGTGAGCAGTTACTTTATTGGTTACTCTGAAAAATCAAGGGGCTATAAATTTTATGATCCAAGTATGAAATCCATATTTGAGACGGGTACAGCCACGTTCTTTGAGGATGTTGAGTTTGAGGGGGAAGATAAGGTTAGAAACTTTGTCTTAGAGGAAAAATTCGTATCGATTCCAGATGCGATTCATATGGTTGCTTTTGATGAAGCAAATTTGGAATACCCTGAAGACATAGCTGATGAAACCTTCTTTGCTCAAGGTGAGTTAGTAATTCATGAAGGACAAACTCAAAACCCTCAAGAACATGGACAAGAATTGTAGGAGCCTATAACTTTGCGTAGATCCACTAGAGAAAGGAGAAATGCAATTCCAGATGACTACATTTGCTTTCTCCTGGAACATGAGGGTGATGGCTTAATGGATAATGATCCATTAAATGTTCGTGAAGCCAACCAATGTTCCAATTCAGAAAAGTGGATTGAAGCAATGAAAGAGGAGTATAAATCCATGCAAGACAATAAAGTTTGGGAACTTGTCCCATTACCAGAAGGTAAGAAACCTATTGGTTGCAAATGGATTTTTAGGACCAAGCGGGATTCTAATGGTAATGTGGAGAGGTATAAGGCACGTCTTGTAGCTAAGGGTTTTACTCAGAAGGAAGGGATTGACTATAAAGAGACTTTCTCTCCGGTTTCATCGAAAGACTCTCTTAGGACAATCATGGCTCTTGTAGCACATTATGATTTGGAGCTTCATCAGATGGATGTCAAAACAGCTTTTCTAAATGGAAACATTAATGAAAAGATTTATATGGTGCAACCAGAACACTTTGTAACGGGAGACCGAAAGAATATGGTTTGCAAATTGACAAAATCCATCTATAGGCTAAAACAAGCGTCTCATCAGTGGTACCACAAATTTCATGAGGTGATTCTCTCTTTTGGTTTTGAGATGAATTCAATCGAAGATCGTGTGTATCACAAGTTTAGTGAGAGCAAATATATTTTCTTGCTCTTGTACGCGGATGACATACTGCTTGCCACTAATGATGTGGGTACCTTGTTAGAAACACATATACATTAAGTTCCTAGTTGTTAAGGAGAAGGTACAAAGGGGACAACTTTCCATAGAACACTTAGACACTAACTCCATGATTGCGGATCCTCTCACAAAAGCTATCACACCCAAGGTCTTTCATGAGCATACTGCTCACATGGGTGTTCTACAGTGTGAGAATTTTTTGGTTTAGTGGGAGTTAGAAAGTGCACAAATTTTATTATGTTCTATGTAATTTCAGTATTATGTATGGTTACTTTGTATTCAAACTTCAGTTGATTAATCATTCAGTTTGGTACTCTATCATTATACTTTGTACAATAAGGTTTTATGTTATTATTAAGGATCTCACTAAAGTAAAGTTGGACCACTTGAAAATTGACATGTACGCATCATATTCATGTGAATTTCATGCTACACATTTCATGATGTATCTATGTCATTTAGTTGTGTCAATGTTGGTGATCATTGTTGAATTAGCCATGATTGATATGGCGAAGTTCACTATGATTCTGTTGACCAGCCTGGGTATCGAGGCCAACCCTGCAAAATGCTAGGATGTTATAGACATGCACAACCCGAAATCAGTTAAAGAGGTCCAACAACTTAATGGGCGGCTGGCGGCATTGACCAAATTCCTCCATGCATCCGTCAAACACTCCCTCATACTCTTCTTGTAAGACTGATATTGCAACTTAGAGGGGGGGGGGGTGAATTAAATGACTATAAATTATGACCACTTTTTTTGTGCAAAATGAAGAGTTAAAGTGCAGCGGGTAATATTGCAGAAAATAAGGAAGAATAAATCAAAGAGGTAAGGGAGAAGAGATTACACAAAGATTTTATACTGGTTCACCTTCTTGTCCACCGAAGACTATGTCTAGTACTCTTGCATCACAAGAGATTTTCCACTAAATATTATGAGTTATAATTACAATATCTTACCCCGAGATCCCTATGTACCTTACACACTCACTAATACTTATCACCTTGGAAAACACATTTCCAAGTAACTCTATCCCCTTTCTATTCACACCCCGTGAAAGAAAGTAATTACAATGAATGAAGAATTTGAATGATGGCTTGGATTGTCTTTATAAGTATGAAATATAATAACACTTGCAATCCAATCAACTCTTTTGTATACTTAGTAAATAATGCTCTTTAACTTTACAAAACTCTAAGGAATTATTTTTCTTCAAGAGCCGACACAATATGTTAGTGGCTCTAAGGTCGTATTGCATTTTCTTCTTGTCTTTATCATTCCATGAAGATTTTGGCTTTACTTCCCTTACACTGTTGATAACGGTGAAGAGTTCATATGGTCATTCTTCAATTGTGTTCCATATATCCAAGTCTTGAGATTCTATGAAGATTCTCATTCTGATTTTCCAGAAATTATAGCACTCTCCAACAAAGCTTGGAGGGTGGTTGATGTTGGAACCTTCTTCTAGGAATGATCTTGAGGCCATCTTTGATATAGGATCAAGTTTGAGAATTTCTAACTCAAAAATAGACATGGTGCAATTGTAGACTGAGATTGCAACTAAGAGGGGGGGGTGAATTAGTTGACTAGAAATTATGACCACTTTTTCTGAAAAATGAAGAGTTAAAGTGTAGCGGATAATATTGCAGAAAATAAACAAGAATAAATCAAAGAGGTAAGGGAGAAGAGAGTACACGAGGATTTTATATTGGTTCACCTTCTTGTCCATCGAAAGCTACGTCCAGTACTCTTGCAGCACAAGAGAATTTTCATTAAATATTATGAGTTGTAATTACAATACCTCACCCCGAGATCTCTATGTACCTTACACACTCACTAATACTTATCACCTTGGGAAACACATTTCCAAGTAACTCTATCCCATTTATATTCACACCCTGTGAAAGAAAGTAATTACAATGAATGAAGAATTTGAATGATGGCTTGGATTGCCTTTACAAGTATAATAACACTTGCAATCCAATCAATTCTTTTGTATACTTAGTAAATAATGCTCTTTAAGTTTACAAAAATTTAAAACACTTTACTTCAAGCAACTCAGAAAAATAGCTTTGAAAGTTTGAGTTCAAGTTGCTAGAAGTGCAGAAAACTATTTCAGAAAAGTGTAGTAAAGTTGTGAGAAAAGTGTGAAAGAGTTATGGAAGAGTTGTTCAAAAAAGTTGTTTTCATTGTGAGTTCTAAGGCCTTTAAATAGGCTTTCTAATCGGTCATTGTGCCTTTATGAAAGAGTAGGAATTGTTTGGAATAAAGGCATTTTGTTTGGGATGAAAACCCTTGAGTTTCAAATCTGAAAAACAGATGTAACAACTCTCAGTAACCGATTACAGCATGTGGGTAATCAGTTACCCAAACGTGATATTTTGAAAAATTACATTGAGTAATCGGTTTGAAGAATGTTTTCAATTAAAACTTAAAGGGTTTCAATTCCTTTGAAAATATTTTGAGTAATACTATTTTAGTATATTAAAGAGTATAGGGTAGAAGTACCTACTTAGACTTAGACTAATTGTCTTACACCTTTAATCTTCTTGGTCTTCATAAGTAATCTTCATTTTCTTCTTTTTGGTGATGTTGGTGTCTTCATCAAAACCTTGCCAAGGTCAGGAGCAAAGATCTTCTTCACACTTCCAACTCCTAAAAAAAAGCAACACTTTTACTTGGTCAGATGCCTGCCAAGAAGCTTTCCAGACTTTCAAACAATACTTGGCTACCCCACTCATACTTTCTAAGCATGCACCTACTGAGACATTGTATGTCTACTTAGCAGTAATAGACGTGGTCATGGCAATCACTCTAATCAAAGAGAGTGAAGAAGGTCAACACCCAGTGTAATTCACCAACAATGCCTTACAAGGCCCCGAGCTCAGGTATCAGAAATTGGAAAAGTTCGCATACGCCCTATTGATGGGAACAAGACGGCTACTGTAGTATTTTCAATCCCACCTCGTGGTGGTCAGAACCAATCCGCCAGATCTTTCACAAACCAGATCTAGCCGAGCAGATGATCTTTTGGTATATTTTACTCTCCCAAGTTGATATACAATATTAGCTAGAACGGTTGTCAAGAGTCGGGTCTTGTCTAACTTGGTTGTCGAGTTGATCGCAGAACCCAATAGTTCTAAGCAAATATGGACAATATATGTTGACGGTTCATCCAATCCTCGGGGTAGTGGAGCGAGATTATTGTTAGATAATGGCCAATGGATGACCATTGAGCACTCGCTCATCTTCACTTTTCCCACATCAAACAACCAGGCCGAATATGAAGCATGCATTGCCGGTTTGCAATTAGCCAGGGAAATTGGAGTCGAAAAGGTCTCCATATGCAGTGATTCACAGCTCGTCGTCTCTTAGGTTACGGGTGCCTACCAAACAAGGTTAAGGAATAAATGGCCAAGTTCGAGACTGCCTCCATCCAACACGTCCCAAGAGAGTAGAATATCAGAGCATATATTTTGTCCAAATTAGCAAACACCAAAAGTCCTTGCAACAACAGATTGGTAGTCTAAGGAACAGTTTTGCAACCCAGCATCATGACAATCGAGCAAGTACATGTCCCGGATGATTGGACCGGTCCACTCATTAGATACTTGCTCCATGGTGACTTACCAGTAGACGAGAAAGACATGCAAAGGCTCCTCATGCATAGTTCATGGTTTACAATAGTATAATGTTGTTTGTATCGCTGAAGCTTTTTTACTCCAATGCTTAAATGCCTCAGCCCTGATAGAGCTCGGTAAGTCCTCCAAGAGATCCACGAAGGTAGTTGTGGCCATCATCTCGACGCAGCATCATTAACCAAGAAAGTACTCCGGGCATGATACTATTGGCCGTCCATGGAAAAAGATGCCTTTGAGTTGACCAAGAAATGCATACCCTACCAATTGTTTGCTGATCTTCACAAGGCTCTGCCCGAAGAGTTGACCTCCACCATGAGTCGTGGCCATTTTGCACGTGGTCTATGGACATCCTTGGGTCTATGGACATCCTTAGACCATTCCCACCAGCAGCTGGACAACCTAAATTCTTGATAGTGACAATAGATTACTTCACCAAGTGGATCGAGGATGAGCCCTTATCTAGTATCACGGCGGCCAATATCCGGAAATTCACCTGGAGAAACATTATAACACGATTCGGTAGGCGGAAACAATAATATGGAGCTTCTCATCATCCTCTAAGTAAGCATACTTGAGCTTTTCACGCAAAGGTTTAAGCTCCAATACAGGTGCTTGCAAAACAGATGGAACCAAAGTAGCAGACATAGATTCTGCAGCTTGCACCTGAACAAGTAAATGAAAGTGATGTATGTTGTCTGCAGCAATTGGGTTAGTGCAATCTGATTCAACAATATTTGGATCAAAAGACATATGCAGAAAATCATCAATACAAGAATTACACATTTCAGAATCAGTGCATGTGTGACAAGTGTATGAGTCTAACAATGACATATAATTAAAATCATTAAGAAAATCAGAGATATGCTCATTAGTTAACTAATCAAGTAAATCAATATGAAACACAGAATGGTCCTCAGACGGATGCTTCATAGCATCAAAAATATTAAACCAGACTACAATATCACCAAACTCCATAGATAATGTTCCAATATGTACATTTATCTTGGTTTGGGCTGTTCTAAAAAATGGCATCCCCAAAACGATAGGAACTGTGTTACGGGTGGATCTCTCTTCCATATCGAGAATATAAAAATCAGCTGAAAAAATAAGTTCACCAGCAGGATAGACAGTACACCTGTTTTCTAATTGAATCACTATCCTAGTGGGTTGCATAGGTCCAAGTGAAAGAGACATGAAAACATGCATAAGCATAACATTAATCGAAGCACCTAGATCTAGCATGGCATTCTCAAATTTGATATTACCTATTATGCAAGGTACAACAAATGTACCTAGGTCCTTACATTTTTCAGGAATGTGAGGAACTTGTTTACCTATTAGTGCGGAAACATTTTTGCATATTTTACATACCTTTCTAAATGTGTCTAAGATCTCATTGTCTACCTCTTCCATATTCTTACTTTGAATGGCTCTTGGAAGAAATGGAAGAGGAATGGTAGATGGTTGTGCAACACTTGTGGAAGGTTCACTAGCAAGAATTTGTTCACTAGTGCTCTCAATCTCTTGTAAAGCCGGTTGCTTCATTTTTGATGCAGTTAGATCAACTTCAATTTATTTGACTGACCTTAGAGTGATGGCACTCACATTCTTCAGGTTGACCATAGTTTGGGAAGGCAACTTATCAAAATTCTGAGAGTGCAATGTGTTTAATGAAGTAGTCATTTGTCCCATCTGGGTAATCAAATTCTGAATGGAGGACTCTTGTCTCTAAATGGAAGCTCGTTATGTAATATCATTTGTCTCATCAATTCTTCTAATGAAGGTTCACTAGATGCAGGAGCAGAATTACTATTCACTTGTTGTTGCCTCTACTGTTGGATTGGAGGAGGCACATATGGTCTATTTTGTGCAACATTATTATTCTGAAATGGTGGCCCTAGATGAGGCTGTGAATGATCAGACCATCTAAGATTCAGATGATTCCTCCAACCAAGGTTGTATCTTCTTGATGAAGGATCATAATTCTGTTGCTGTTGTTGAGGTATGTTGTTGTAAATATTTGCAGCATAGGCCTCAGGATGGTCACCAGTTTTGGGCTCCAAGAGAAGGACAAATATCAGCATAATGGTCAGTTACGGTACAGATGTCATAAACTCGTGCTGCAAGTAGAGGTTTCTATTGATTCATGGCAAGTTGAGTGACTAAGGTAGCAAATGTGCCAATTTTTTTCTCAAGTTTATCTTGTCTTACCGAATCTGTCCCAACATCATGGACACCTCTGACTACTATAGCATCACTATTTCTTGCATTGAACTGTTGAGAGTTGGAAGACATCTTCTCAATCAAACCTCTAGCCTAAAAAGGGGTCATATCTCCAAGTACACCACCACTAGTAGCATAAATGATATTCCTCTCCATGTTGTTCAGACCCTCATAGAAATATTGTACGAGGAGTTGTTCAGAGATCCGATGATGGGGGCAACTTGCATATAGTATCTTGAATCTCTCCCAATATTCATATAAACCTTCTGCATGTAGTTGTCTGATTCCAGAAATATTTTTTCTGATTGCAGTGGTCCTGGATGCATGAAAGAATTTTTCAAGGAAGATTATCTTCAAGTCATCCCAACCAGTAATAGAACTAGGGGCCAAGTAATACAACCAATATTTTGAAGCGTCTTCAAGTGATTGAGAATGTCTTCAAACATATGTGATCTTCTTGGACATCACGAGGCTTCATGATGGAACATACAATGTGAAACTCCTTAAAATGTTTATGAGGACATTCACCTGCAAGTCCATGAAACTTTGATAACAAATGGATTAGTCCAGTTTTGAGCACATATGGCACATCCTCATTGAGGTATTGGATACATAAGCTTTCGTATATGAAATCAGGTGCAACCAGCTCCCTTAATGTCCTTTCATAGTATGCAACAGAATACACAGAAACAACATAATGCACATAAATAGCAGAATTAGTATCACTATCAGGTAGATTAACACTAAGATGAAAAGACTCACTATCTAAATTTAAATTCCTAACTTGTCTAACCGAACTATGAAATGTTATATCAATTTTAGGATTTATTGGATGCAAATAGTTAGGATTTCCCCTTGTCATACACTAAATGCAGCAGTAAGAACCATGTAGGACAGTAAGTGAAATACATGTTAAATTTCAGTGATCAACCAAAACTTTGCATCATAAAATCCTAATACCATACGAAACAACCACAAAAGGTTTCAGGACAAAACTTAAAGCCTAACTAATTTAAATAAATGCAACAAAATCAAAACAATTGGAAAATAGAACTTGTAAAATAAAAAGGAAATAGTAAGACGACTATTTTTGGATTTTTCTACCCCAAATGCATATATAATATGTCCAATTCTGATTAATGGTTCTAAAGTTATGCCCAAAATAGAAAATTAATAGTAAAACTAGTCACTATTTGTTTCTATCTCACAACCAGCAGCAAGGTGGTTGACTATGATGCATCCAGTATGCGATGAAAGAAGTGTGGAAACAAAGTTTCATGCAAAAATTTCAATCACAACTATATTAACTAACATACACCTGAATCAACCAACATGCAAATAGCTAGGCAAGATAGCAAACAACAAACAGTGAATCCTATAGGCAGATTTTAAAGCCAAAACATAATGGTTATTCTAAGACACACACTAAACTATACTAAAAACCTTTGACAAGAATCGATAATCCCCAGCAGCGGCGCCAAATTTGGTCGAGGTCGTACCCGATACAAATAATATAACAAATAAAAACTTTAGTACTAGGAAGTGACTCCTAAGTCGTTTCCTAAGGATTATCTTTCAAGCAAAGCTTCAAAAACCTTATTCTCACACACACACAAGAGGGCTTTTGTTGTTAGACAATATGAACAGAAATCAAATTCAGAAATAGTAGTTAAGCAATGTGATAAAACGGTTAAATCCATTTGGTTCGTTTGTTCACAACTCCATCCTGGATTTCAAAAGATTATTTTCAGACTCCAACCATTAACTTCCGAATTTGTTGAGAACCAATTAACTAAGCGATAATCAATTCAAAGTACCAAAACCTAAGCCTCTAACTAAGCGAAATCAGAATAAACATGAAATAGTTAACAAATTCACACGAACTAAGCATCCATGTACTAGAGAGTAAATCAACTAAGCGAAGATAAACTCATAAACCAGTTTATAAGATAGAAGAAATCAACAATAAAGAAACCGAAAATGCATTAATAACAAAACCTCTAGAGTTGTGATACATTACTAAAGGAATTTAGTCTACAAGTTTAGCTTTCCATTCGGTGGAAGATAAAAACCGAAAATGAAGAAGATGAATGAAAACCGAAAATGAATAAGATGTGAAACCCTAGTAGAGCAAAAGAGGGGAAAACGAAATTTTAAAAATGAGTTAATGTAGAGAGTGAGAGTGGAATTCGGGTTCCCTATTTTACAAAGAGTAAAACCAAAAATGGGCCCTAAACAATGGGCCCAAAACTAAAACTGAATTTACAAATAAAAACTCCCAAAATAAAAATACAATCTCCAGTTTAACACATATCCTCCACTTCCATAATGCCCAAAATGTCATTGGTGCCAAATATGATCTGAAAATGATAATAGGTTTAATCAGGTTAAATAATCCCAAATTAACTCATTTTAGGAATATTAGTCCAATAAAGTATAAAACACTAAACAATGTAAAACAAAGTCCATTAGGCACCAAGAATCGTCAACATGCTAAATTAGGGTTATGAATAATGTGTAATATATTGTTTATCACACAAAAACCACCAACATAACCAATTCCTCCAACCCTAGCTCCTCATTAGTAAGACACCCTTTCACTGAAGCAATCATATCATCTCCACTACCTAAACACCTAACTCGCCCAAACAACATCGACCAGTATGATGGAACAAGTGACCCACATGATCACTTAGATGCATTTGAAGTCTCAATGCTTTTCCACTGGGTGACTGACCTTATCATGTGCCGAACCTTTCCCATCGCTCTGAAACATGCTACCCTATAGTGGTTTACACGGCTTGCACCGAATAATTTTAATCAATGGGCCACTGTGGCTAATAGCTTCAACATCTGATTCACAACAAGCAAAGAGCAACCCCATTCTTCATACACCCTGTCCTGAATACGACAAGAGATAAGGTCATGAAAGTACGCACCTTGAGCCTAGAGGTGGCGGTGTATATCTTAGTAACCTGATTGCAGGACAGCCTCTTCACACAAAAGTTGGCTAAGTACTCAGATCTCACAATGGAAGAAATCTGATCTAAAGCCCAACATTTCATTAATATAGAAGAAACCCATCCTAACTGCCCACCACCCGAACATAGACAATATCAATTCCCACCAGCAGATGGACAACTTAAATTCCTGATAATGGCAATAGATTACTTCACCAAGTGGATCGAGGTTGAGCCCTTATCTAGTATCATGACGGCCAATATCCGGAAATTCACATGGATAAACATTATAACACGATTTGGGATACCAACTATAATTGTCACTGATAATGGGACTCGATTTTATGACCGGAAGCTCGGGAAGCTGTTGTTAGGTCTTCACATCAAGCAGCATTTCACTTCAGTTGAACACCCCCAGAAAAACAAGCAAGTAGAAGTAGCTTACAAAGTCCTCCTACGAGGAATAAAAAGAAGATTGGAAGAAGCCAAGGGAGCATGGCTGGAACAGTTGCATCATGTCTTGTGGGTCTACCGCACAACTCCTCACTCCACCACCGGGGAATCACCTTTTAACCCAACTTATGGGTCCGAAGCTATGATTCTGGTAGAGATCGGCGAGCCCACCCGGCGAACAATACACTTTGATGTAGTCGCCAACTCGACTACCTTGAGACACAACCCGGACTGGATAGAAGAGAAGAGAGATTGAGCCAGAATCAGGGAAACTGCCAACAAAAGAAGGACCACTGAAACGTATAACAGAACTGTGATATTACGAGACTTTGAAGCAGACATTTTAGTGCTCAAGAGGGCTGATCTTGACAAAAAAAAGGAAAGCTAGCACCCAATTGGGAAGGACCCCATCGGGCAACTAGCAAAACCGGTAAAGGGACCTACAAACTCAAAGTCTTGGCAGGAAAGGAGATCCACCGTTCTTGGAACGCGACAAACCTATGACAGTTTTTGCTTAAAAAATGTAAATTATGTCCATCAGATCCATAAGCGGTTGAGAATATGATGTAACTGAATCTGATCTATATGATAACAAGGTATTATTGAAAGAAGTTTTTACAAACAATAGGTGGTCTCCAACAATATGCCCCTCAGATGCGTGGGCCAGTCCCCCTTTGATGGCGGTTCGACCTACAAACCCAAGCCTGGGCCAAGTCATCTTGGTCGCCAACAATATGCCCCTTAGAGGCGTTGGCTAGTCCCCCTCTGATGACGGTTCAACCTACAAACCCAAGCCTAGACCAAGTCCTCTTGGTCGCCAACAATATGCCCCTCAGAGGCATGGGCCAGTCCCCCTCTGATGGCGGTTTAACCTACAAACCCAAGCCTTGACCAAGTCTTCTTGGTCGCCAATAATATGCCCCTCAGAGGTTTCGGTCAATCCCCCTCTGATGGCGGTTCAACCTACAAACCCTAGCCTTGACCAAGTCCTCTTGGTCGCAAACAATATGCTCCTCAGAGGTGGGGCCAGTCCCCCTTTGACGGCAGTTCAACCTGTAAACCCAAGCCTGGACCAAGTCATATTGGCCGCTAACAGTATACCCCTTAGAGGCATGGGCTAGTCCACCTCTGATGGTGGTTCAACCTACAAACCCAAGCCTGAACCAAGTCCTCTTGGTCGCCAACAATATGCCCCTCAGAGGCATGAGCCAGTCCTCATCTGATGGCGGTTCAACCTACAAACTCAAGCACGGACCAAGTCCTCTTGGTCGCCAACAATATACCCTCAGAGGCGTGGGCCAATCCCCCTGTGATGGCAGTTCAATCTCCAAACCCAAGCCTGGACCAAGTCCTCTTGGTCGCCAACAATATGCCCCTCAAAGGCGTGGGCCAGTCCTCCTCTGATGGCGGGTCAACATACAAATCCAAGCTTGGACCAAGTCCTCCTGGGCGACAAACCGTACACCCCTCAAAGACGAGGGTCAATCTCCATTTGACGGCGAACAACATTCAACTTTGCTTGTTTTAAGAAAACCGGACATCTACTACTTAATGATTATTGAACATTCTCATTCAAGTTTAGTAACGGTTAACCGGGCATCCACTACTTAATGATTATTCAACATTCTCATTCAAGTTCAATAACGATTAACCAAGCATCTACTAATTAATGATTATTTAACATTATCATTCAAGTTCAATAACAGTTAACCGAGCATCCACTACTTCATAATTATTCAACATTCTCATACAAGTTTAATAATGCAAATCTGAGCAGTTATTACTTAATGATTATTCAACATTCTCATTCAAGTTCAATAACACGTAATCGGGCATCCACTACTTAATGATTAATCAACATTCTCATTCAAGTTCAATAATGCATAATCGAGTATCCACTACATAATGATTATTTAACATTCTCATTCAAGTTCAATAACGCATAACTGAGCATCCACTACTTAATGATTATTCAACATTCTCATTCAAGTTTAAGAACGAATAATCGGGCATCTACTACATAATTATTATTCAATATTCTCATTCAAGTTCAAAGATGGAAATCTGAACAGTCATTACTTAAAGGTTATTCAACACGACCAACTATCACTTCAACAACATTTAGATTCAAATCACGTATTAATGATTATCCGAATGATTAATTAGCTGATTGATTGATTAGGTAGTTCAATTATTTCGGTCAATGAGACTTAAATAATAAAAACAGTAGATGAATAGATCAATGACCTTCATTGATAAAAAGGGAGAAAATACAAAGTACAGGAACAAAACTAAAACTAAAACTAATGTCCCCCACCACCTCTAGTTGGAATTGGGAGGGCAACATGACCTTCATCTTCATCCATGACAAGCTCACACTCGAGGGTGACCCCGGAATCTATCCTTTCCAGAGACCAGTCAGCATCAGGATAAACTAAACAGACCTAAGCAAAAGCATAAACTAAGTCAGCGTTAGCCACCCCATCAACATCATCCTCCAACTTCAGATAGGCAGCCTTGAGGTCCTCCAGATCCTTCTACACTCGAGCGTTCTCAGTCAGCCAAAGAGTGCGCCTCTCGTTTAGTAGCACACACATATATCTTGGCCATCATCTCAACTTCCCGAGCATCCTTCAGCTGAAGGGACATCGTAGAGAGTTGCTCAGTGGCCAAGAGGTTTTGGGCCTCCAAATTCTTCACAATCTCAGAGTGCTTCTCCTTCAGTTCATGGAGCTCACTCGAATAAAGTTCTTGAAGGTTGGCCAGAGCATTGTCCCCAACTCGGGTGGTGAGCACCCTCTCGCCTTCGAGGTACTTGGCGACTGAAGCCACCAATACCCCTGCCTCCCGAGTCCTTCATAGCAGATCCACCAGAGGAACCCCATCCATAACACTCTTTACCGTCGTATTGACCAGGTCCTCGTCAACGACCTTCAAGATGTTGGAAGTAGTCTTCAGGCGGAGAGGGGCAGATTTACCCTTACTAGAGGACTTGACCGGCCTCTGCCTTTTAGGATGGGCGCCTTCCACCAAAGCTGCTTCGAGAGAACTGGCGGGTTCAGCAGTCAGGTCAATAGATTGACCAAAGGTAGATTGAGGGGGCACGATCGTCATGGGGGTTGACCGATCTATTATGGTCCCCTCTGAACCACTAGCCTCATCAATTTCCCTCCAAGGAGTGGAATGGGGACCCTCAACCCGGGTAGGTAAACTCGGTCTGGGACTTTTGTTGCTTTCCACATCCCTCATCTTAGAAGTCGCCTGCTTCAAAATCCTGCTTCGGTCAGCCTGATCCCCCATGGTCGCTGCTGAAAGAAATAAACAAAAAAGTTCAGATAAGTGTCATAAACTAAATATAGATAACTGGATGTATACCGACTAATTCTTCAAAAATTTGGTCGCCTTGAACCAACTTGTAGCAAGGGATTGATCGCCCTTCCTCAACCCAAGCAAGCATCTCATCTGCCATCCTCTTCTCTTGATCATCCAACTGATCATAAGAGAAACCAAAGGAGTCGGCATGCCTTTGATGAATCCTCCTGTTCCAAGAGAATGGGAAAAGCAGGACATTGTCAGGGCCATATGCCCAAGTATGACGCGTCCCCCGAGCCTCGACGCGAAAGAAGTCGCCCTTCCAATTCTTCACAAAACCCTCAAAGGGAAGAAATTAAGCTCATCCATTCTGGGATTGAAGGGATGTCCACCCACGGCGTCTAGCTTGAGCCTCATCTTTGTTGGAACTATGAGTCACCTAGAACATCCAGAAACACAACCGGAGTGTGCAAGGTCGTTCCATGACCCGGCAAAAAAACTTGAACGCCCGAATAAATCCCCAAGAGTTGGGATAAAGCTGAGAGGGGGCTACTTGGAGATGTTGCAACACCTCTGTATACCACCATTCGAAGGGGATTTTCACCCATATCCGTTGGCAGACTTGCTCATACATATAAAAACTCCATCTACTCTTAGTTTCGAAGAGAATATCCCGGCAAACTCGCTCCTGAGCAGTATGTGGGTACCACTGGATATCGTTAGTCAGGCATGTCAACACATCCACGGTCGGGCCTACATCCGATGGGATTCCCCTAACCTCTTGATCAACCCGCCAATAGCAGCCATCGCTATTCGCCATGTCCTCCGGGACAACGAATTGATCGGCTCGGTCAGTAAAATTCTGCCCATGATAGACGTATCATTAGAAGAAGTGTCAGAATCCGAGCTGGTCGTACCATCCAAGACTAGACGCCACTTCTATGAGAAAGTCGCCTGGTCAATCAAGGCAGTCCCATTACTGCCTCCTTCTTTCTCACCTCATGGAACAAGGCCGACATGGATAACTGGTCAGGTCGCCTCCAGGGGGGACGACTACTTCCCAAGGCGGCAACATACTAGGATCGTTGGCGACAACGGCGGGTTACGTTAGCAAAAATTGGTGGAGGTTTGGGCAAGATCTCCACATCTTTAGGGCTTGAATCCCCGCCTAACACTACCATGACTGGCTAAAATTATTATTAAAAGAGAGGGGGAAAATGAGATACCAAGTTGATGGAAATAGAAGACTCTGAAAGAAGAATAAAGAAAACATCCCCTATTTATAGGAAGAAGGTTGGGCATAGGCCATACCCGAAGCCCAAAACGAGAACTCATCCCACCCTCCCATAATCACTCAATGACGATCTAACGATGGCTCAACAAACAAGGAAGAAAAACATAAACGAGCAGACACGCCGGTTGGACTCTCGAAGTCACCATATGTGATGCTACCAATCCTCCACATGTCAACCTATAAGTAGATAACCATCATGACCTACCCCAGACCTATATGCGTCCGAATGACCCTGAATCAAAATAGACTGAGTCTACCATTCCGGTCCATTCCCGACCAAACTGATAGACTGAGGGCAACTATTCTGCCCAAGTCACGTTCGAGCTACCATTTGACCCGCCTCAGATGGGCCCACTTGTGGCAGATGTCATAAATGCTCCTGACACGATACTAATACAACTAATCCACAATTTAATGCACCTTTGACCACGTCATTAATGCGCCACTGACTCACCCTCAATGTCAGCTAACAAGCTGCCTGCACATTCCGCCTGCCCCCGACAATTCGACATGAGCAGATCTGTAGGACAAGCAAGGACCAGCAGAGTATGTCCATTGTACCTGTTTGATGTTGGCCAATGACAAGGTGTCATCTCAGCATACCCCAAAATCTATAAATAAGGGAGACTATACAGGGAGTACATTCAATTCTCATTCCCTCATTTATTGCTACAATTATTGCTCCAACTCCTCTCTTATTTACTTCATTTATCTCTCTAGAATACTCTATTGACTTGATCATCGGAGATCCTTTTCAAATATCTCCCCCGGCGGGTCCAGATGACATTCCGACCAGATCTCCTAATCCTTCACACTATACCGGACATTCATCAGCGACCATCCTATATTCATCACCAATCATTTCCTCCTATTATAAAAGAGCACTATCAGCAAAGGAAATGGTAGAGTAGAAACCTTCCAAGCACCCATTTTCAACATTATCCTGACTAACTCTACCCATTATTGATAGAGCAAAACCCTTCCAAGTTGAACCATTTCCTTTGCTGAACAGAAATCTGAAATCTTCTATACTATATTATTGCTTTTGCTACAAATAAAAAATAGTCACAATTATCAAAATCTTTAATGAGTTAATTATTTCTTATTGATGACAAACATAGTAATGTAAAATAACGATGATAGAATATGTATGTTCTCCTGATGTTTGTGATGGCTCAAGATTGACCAAATGTGAGATTGTTCATGAGATTATGTTTAGGAGTTTTCTAATCCATGTACCAATAAAAATAATTACAGTTATCAAAATCTTTCATAAATTGACTGTTTCTTATTTTTTGAATTGATTGTTTTTTATTGATGACAAAGATATATATAATAATGAGGATAAAATATTTATATTTTTCTTTGTTGCTGCTTGTGATGCTTCAACATTGTCTGAATGTAAGATGGTTCATAAGGTTATGTTTAGGAGTTTTCTATTAACGTACCAAATGGAGGAAGATTTTTGGGAGTTTGGAAGTGAAAATTCCATTCTATTCCATTAATAAAACAATGGAAAACCACTTAACTGTTTCCATTTATTTTTTCCGATTCTATCAAATCTATTCAAATGTATCATAAATTAGATACACTATTTAAGCCAAGATATCGAGAACAATGAAACCTTTAAAATTATATTTAATGGGTAGGTCCTACATATAATGTTTTTTAAGAGTTTTTTAATGAAAGCTTTTAACTTAATGTTCAAATTAAACAGGTATGTGAAACTTTTACCATACTAATATATATTAATCATTGTTTCGCTTTTTTTTATTACTATAAATGTCTCACATCTTCTATATGTGTATTTTTAGGTTTTTGTGTTGATGGAAATGCCTTATACAAACTATGCAACATGATCATAAAGACATTATCTTAGTTTTCCCTATATCGTTGACACTTATGTTTGTAATTATATTTGAAGAAAATCTAATGTGGGTATATAACGTAATTATACGGGGTGAGAAAGGCATTGGTTCATTCTTACTCAAAGATGCTTATATATGAAAAATGGGAACTCTGATTCTGTCGCTTGAGCGAAACTCTGATTTTCTCGCTTGAGCGAGGTGCTCTCGCATAGGTGAGAGACACGCAGAAAGTTTGACATTCAAAAGTGAGAATTGTTGCTTGAGCGACAGTCCCCTCGATTGAGTGAGGGACATGCAGTGATTTAAGTCTTTTTCCTTGAATTAGCAATTGTCGTTTGGACTAGGGATCCAGAGCTCCTTTTACGCAAATTCCTTCAATTTCCATCTTTTCTACTACTCATTCTCATGCAATTGACACAAAAACATGTAAGGTCCTTAAACAAGATTAATCACACTAGATTCTTTAGAGTTGTGCATGAATTTCATCATAACTACACCATAAGTGCCCAAAATTTATATGAATTTCCTTCACAACATGGCGCTTAACAAGAGTTGAATTGGTTAGATCTATTATTCAAAGCATGCTAATTTATAGCTTCCACATTTATAAATGGCCCTCACAATTGATTAAAAGTCTAGATAGCAAAATCAAAAACTTCATTGGGTTGGAAACACATATGTTAGGAAAATTGTTTTTGTTGCTTAGAGACAAGTTTGCTCCCATATTCTTGAAAGAGGGATCGGGCTAAGATCTCTCTTATTGATGAACAAGGCTACTCTTCTAAAGCAGTCTTAGGAGATGATCTGCTCAAACCATGATTGGGCTATTTTTTACATGACCAGATTTGGTTGCAATAGATCTACCACTCCTAAATACTTTAAATCCTCTAGTTGGCATGGTATCAAAGACAACTGGGATTTAGCTATGTTGAGTTCCTTCTGGTTGGTAGGTGATGGTCAAAGCATTAATTTCTAGAGGGATAATTGGCTTGGTGAACCTCTTGTGGACTATTTGGAGATCCCTCAACAAACTCAACTATCCCTCAAAGCAATTGTGACTTACTTCATCCATGACTCACAATGACTAATTCCTAGCGGCCTAATCACTTGGTAGCCTGAAATTACCTCTAAAATCAAACATGTCACTATTGCTAATACTAAAGATAAGATCATTTGGCATGACACTAATGATGGAACCATGTCCCTCAAGGCAGCCTACTCATGTGTGAATAATTCTGCATTTTTGTTAAACTGGTGCAAAAAATATGGTCTAATGTTATCCCCCATTCTAAATCTTTCACAACTTTGAGGCTGATCAACAAGAAAATGCTTATGCAGGAAAATATTCATAAAAGAGGCTGCCAATTATGCTCAATTTGCAACCTATGCCAAACTGACTCTAAAGGCTCTGGACATCTGTTTCTGACTTGCCCTTTTGCAGTCTACCTTTGGAAGTGGCTAGGCTCCCAATTCTCAATCAATTTGAACACATCCACTACCTCTCTCTATTCCTAAGCTACAACAACCTCTGGAGTACTCAGTTGAGAGAGGTGCTTAATGTTGGCATTATCCACACTATTAGTACCATCTGGTATTATAGGAATCATATCATATTTGAGAATACAAAAATTGCCTTGAGCCAAGCTATTGCAAAGATAAAAAGAGAAGTTGCTCTAACTAGTAATCACTTGAAAGGGGTTGGTAACTCTTCCATACATGAATTTTCCATCCTTAGAGCTCTAAAAGTCAGAAACAACATCAGCAAAGCCCCTAGCATTTCAGAGGTTATCTCGCAGCATCCTCCTTCTAGTTGGATAAAAGTAAATACTGATGGTGCGACTCATGGCACTCCGGGGACAACGGGGGGTGGTGGCTTATTCAGGGACTCTATTGGTAATTTCTTAGGGGGTTTGCTTCTTTTCTTGGAGTTCAAATGGCTATCTTTGCTGAGTTCAATTCAGCCTTAACTATAGTGAACATAGCCTTCAGCAAAGGCTTACATAACCTGTGGTTGGAATGTGACTCGTCCCTGGTGGTGGATATTTTGAATAACAAAGCCAATGCTCCATGGCCTCTATTGAACAAGTGGTTAAATTGCAAGCTCAAGATTTCAGTGATGAACTTCAAGATATCTCATATATATAGAGAAGGAAATATTTGCACCAACATTCTAGCTAATCATGGCATAAATCATAGATCTAATTTATGGTCGAATGTTCTTCATAGATTTCTAAATTTAGAATTTGGTAGGAATAAGTTAGGCCTACCTAACTATAGATTTAGAAACTTGTAATCTTGTCTTCTCCATGTACTCGACTTTCTGTTTTAATATATCTCCTTAGATGGTTATGCACCTTCGGTTTAAAAAAAGAAAGAAAATGAATCTATAAATTGATTGTGAGAGGTTGTTAGTAAAATTTGGTTTTTCTTTTGCAGTGAACTCTTTATGAAAACAATTATGTTTTACCATGAGAGAATATTGAATACAGAATATGATAGTCAATACTAGTAATTAAATAGTTTTTTTTCATATTACCAATGATATCATTTCACCTTTTGGGTAAGGAATCTTTTGAGGTATGTGATTGCCTCTCCAACAAGTGTTACTCACAAGATTCGAACCCTTAACTTTTTAACCATTCTAGGAATTTAGCAAGACCTTACACCACTAGACTAACACATTGTAGTGTGTTTCATTTTTTCGGAAAAAGTAAAACATTTTTTTGAATAGAGCAGGGATGACAACCAGCTAGAGGTAAGCATGGGTAGTGTTTTCCACACCCATATCCACATATAATTGTGAATAATTGCACAAGTAGTCGATGGTTTCCCAATGAGTTTTAGTTTAATTATACATTTATATTTTTTCATAATTAATATTTAAAAATATTATATGAATAATATATATGATAAATTTCTTATTATAATTCAATCACTAATATTCATCATAAAATAATTTAAAATAAATAACATATAATGATAATCATAAAGTAATTAAAGCATTATAATGTATATAACATATTTAACTTTAAAATAGTTTGATAAATATCATAGTCTCCATGAGACGAATATGATGATACTTATTTTCACCTATTGCGAGTACTTATTACGAATATTTTTACGGGTATTCATAGGTCAAATATTTTTATCATTCATATCTAGGAGTTATATGTTGTTTGAAAGTGCATGTGTATCATTTTATGTGTCACCTAATTTTAATAGTTAAAAATTTAAAATATGAATTTAATATATATTAACTTTATATATTCTTATTGAATGAAATGATATATTGAATGATATATGTTTTGTGACAGAAAATATATATCCACTTCATGGTGGTAAGGTTTAAAGTCATTACTTAAAAGGCAAGCTGAGGTAGAACAACCTATAAATGAAAATGAAAATCATTAAATAAAGCCTTACAAATTGAAAAGCATTTATTACATTCTTCTTTATGAAATTAAGTTAAAGATGATTTATTAAATTCAATAGATGCTTATGAAAATAGGTAGCAACTTTGTTTTTATAGAAATATAGCCCTTATTTTTAGATTTTATTAACATCAGCCCAAAGTGATGATGATAGGGAACTAAAAAAAAGAAATAAATCATTATAATTTTATTCAAAAATTACGAATTAATATATTAAGAACTAATAAATTTATATTTTTAATCTTTTATTTGTCTTTTGAGCTTCTTATCCCCAATCCGTAGAACTAATGTTAAGAAAATCATATTTTTAAAACTATTAGCCAATTTCAACCAAAAAATCGGTTATTATTTTATCACCTATTACTTTCAACAGCCAAACAATAATTTCATTTTATAATTGTTTAAAGAGGGGTTTTCTAAAACAATCCATTAAAATTAATATCATAAGGAAGTTCATTGAGGGTATTTTTAAGAGAAAATAGTTTGTTCACTAGATATTTATTGTAGTATTAATATATTATTCATTATTCATATATTAACAATTATTAAATTTTAAATAAAATTCATAAACATAAATGGTGAATAATGTACTATCAAAGAAGTGCACATATTAAATTCTTTTTTAACGCAGAAGAGGCTTAGAATTATTAAAGCTTAAAATGAGTTTATTTATTCATTTTTCAAGACTATATAACACTCCTATAGTGTTTCCGTAAATCTAAAACAATGGGATTTAAATATCATGAGAAAACAAGTCAAGAAATCCATCAATTCCCAAGAATAATCAGTATTTATGTTATTCCATTAGTAAAATCATACTCTGAATATATGGTAGAAACTTAAATTCAAATAGGTAAGTCAATGAAATCATTAAGAGGAATCATGAATCTGCTTAGAGCAATATATTTTGCTCCTATTTAACAAATATAGGAAATAAATCTCACACAAAAAGATGCATTTACTTACGTTGGTTTCCTTAATTCGAGTCCATCCTAAACCATTTTTTTTTATAATAATGTATCTCAAAATTAATTATTTACACTCACCCACGCGTTTTTAACTTTTTTTATCATATGTTCTTTTATCACACATTCACCAAGCACTTTTTTATTTTATATTTTTAGCTATATATACATATGTTGTCACCAACTCAAAATCATCCCCTTCATATTGTATTTTCCCCATTTCAACATATATTCACATTTAATTTGCATCAATGGCTACCATTTCAACTGAAGAGCTTCATATATTTCATAGAATTGATCGAGAGATGTTCAAATTACTTATATTCAAACTACACCGAGATATAGCGGAATCCATTCTAATCATTGCCTTATGGTTTTGGCTAGAAAGCATTGGCTATCCCAATCTCATTTTTAAAGTGAAGGCTCAAATTGACACTATTATCAATATTCTTGCAAATGAAGCTGTTGATTGCTTGAAGACATTAGAGGCAGGTAACCCTAACATTGTAAATGGTGGTGGTTTACGCTTAACAAAAGTCCTAGTGGAAAAAGATATATCTATTAAAATATTCATAGAGCAAAGGTATACCGTGATAGCTGGTATTAAAAGTGTTCTAAAAAATATTTGTGCCCCTATTTTTGAAGATATTTTGCGCATTATTTTGAAAAATAATTACACCCACAAAACTAGCACATCATCACGAGCTATTGCATCAAAGACACCTTTAGTTGTCCCTGGTTTTCCTCATCCAATATTTGGTACTTTTGATATACCATCAAAGAAAATGAACCTAGACTTGCTTGATACGAGGATTTGGGTTAAAAACCTACCCTTCAGTGATGTTAGTGATGATGATAAAGCTATGTTTCTAACATTTTCTCATGGGTTCCCTATGTCAACTAAGAATGTGGCACAATTGATTAAAAGTGCATATGGAGATTGTGTGCAAAGTATAACTTTAGGAATTGTTGATAAGGATGACCAACCATTGTATGCTATAATGGTTTTGGATAGTGTGGAAGCACTAGATCGGATTCTGAAAGGAAAACGCATTGCAAATTATCAGATTGGTTGGAAACAAATATGGGCTTGCAAGTATGAACCTCATAATTGGATGGTTAAGGATTTAGAAAACTCGACTAAGCTTGAGTCTAGATATCACATGTAGCTCATTTTTCTTTGCCTAAGTTCATTGTCACCCTAATGCTTAACTTTCTGCTTAATGCTCCATATGTGTTAATGGATAGAATTATTTGTAAGCTTTGAGTTGAGCTCATAAATAAATGTGGCTTTAAGACTTTTATTTTGTTTAATGTGATAGAACTATGTAGTGAAAATTGTGCAACATATATTAAAAATTAAAATAATAAATATTATTATATTTAAAAAGATGAAAATGTTAATGTTAAATTCAGAAAATTTAAATATATCTAATCAAATAAATTATATACTTTATAATTGATATCTACGTGACTTTATATTTTAAAATATTAAATAATCAATTTTTGTCAATATTGTTAATACTTCTCGCTCAATATAAGTCACTTAGCAATTATTTATTTATGCATCTCTCATTCGATTGCGTAATTTATTTTTCACAATTTCATAGTTGAAAATGTTTTTTTGCATAGTTGGTGTGAAAACAGATAACATCATTGTTAAATTTAAAAGAAAATTAACTAATGGTAAAGAATATGTCTTTCACTTTCAACTATTTATTTGAAAGATTATTAATTTCTTTCAAAGAACCAAATTCAATAGTGCTACACATATCAATAATATAAGTCTTAAGTTGATTATCAAGTATCATAAATCAATTAACAAATCACGTGAATAAAATTTCAAAAATTCAATCAATTTTGTCATGTCAAAACTAGAGAACAAATTAACTAAACTTCTTAAACACGGCATACAAAAACATTTTAAGTATTTGTCTCGAAGAATAGTTCATTTAGAATTATATTCGTAATAGTAATAATAATAATAATAATAATAAAATAATTCAATGTGATAATAGTTATTTATTTTTCATAAACATGTCATGAGATTAATAAAAAATATAAATTTTGGCTTGTAGAAAATATATACTTTTTAAAAAAGGTGTGCCTGAATTACATTACATGTAGCAAGTCCCTGACTGCCGTACAGCTATTACATGTGGCTTTTCATTTTCCTTTTGCAAATTGTAGTTGGATAAACTTCCTGTTTCATTTCATGGAAAATGTTTACACATCTACAATATCTGGGTCGACTATGTTACTTCATTTTTAAATCTAGACTTGAGCAGATATGTGGGTACTCAGAAATTAAAAAAAAACATTAAAAATAATGTGAATAATTTATGTAATTACGCTTTTGTTTTCTCTTATATGTTATTTAGGTAATCAACAAGAGAAAAAAAATTATAAAACATATTTAAAGTTTTAAATACATTTTAAATTGACTATTTCACTATTATGATGTAAAATTTATTTAGTAAGAATATTAAATCAACAAAATATTGCATTATACATATCAATTAAGAATATAACATCACATCATTAGTTAACAATATATTATCATTATTTAACATCATACCAACCACATTTGTAAATTAACAATATAACATTATGGATTAACAATATATATATATATACCAAGGAATAACAGGTCCGAATATTCGTAGGCCTGAGCAATTCATCATCTGGATCTAGATTCATCTAACAACGAGCCTTAAAATCTCGGATCTCAATTACTCGCAATTACAAATCACGGACCCAGACCCAATCCATTGTAATATTTTGTACATGTACCTACGGATCTGGATACACATTGTCTTACTCATATCATAATACTTCATTATTGTGAATAATAGCGACACTAAATCTTAGACCAATGAATTCATCTGCACAATTATAGAATAAATATAATGCATGTGATTTTCTAAAAACAGTCATGTAAATTAAAAATTAAATTAAATTTCTAATTTCGACTATTCATATATAATTGTGGGATGTTGATTTGTTGTTCACATTTTTTATGCAAAAGTATTTTCACAAGATATATTGCTTATTATACACATTTTACACAGAATTTGAGAAATAAGATAAGAGAAAGATGTGAGAAAGAGAAAGAGGAAAAATATGATAAACTTCTATGGTGTTTGGTATAAGAGAAGAATGAGAGAAAATGAATAGAAAGAAATATTTTCTTCTTTTTCTCTTTTGTTTTGGTTGGATAGAAAATAAGAAGAAAGTGATAATAATGTGATTCAAATTTTAAAAAAATTCTAGAAATTAAAAAAAAAAAAAGAGACAAAAAAATATTATTTTATTACTTATTAAAAATAAATGTTATAATTTTAAATTGTAACTTTTATTATAATTTTAAATTGTAAATTTTATTATAACTTTAAATTGTAAATTTTATTATAATTTTAATTAACATTTTGCAATTGATTTGGTTTAGGATATGATTTGAGACACTATTTAGGATAATAGATCATTTTTCGGGTAAAGTTTCTTTTTCTCTTCTCACTTTCTCCTCATAAGTGGGGAGAATGAAATTTTGTAAGTGCTTCCACTTTTTTCCCCTCTCCCTTCTTTCTCCCCTCTAAACTAAATAACAGAAGTTTTTCATTTCTCTTTTTACTTCTCTCTCTTCTCTAACTCTACCTTTTCAAACAAAGGCTTATACTCCAGCTTTTTAACCTCCACATAGATGCTCCAAAAAAAGAGTAGAATATTTTATGTAAAATGGAATATGAGACAAAAATTTGTTGGAGAGTTGATTGAGCTAACTTAAAAGGTATAATTTTGGTGATGTTGATAAATTCATGTCATAGATAAAGATTTAAAATTTTACATTATATTTTAATTTCATTTGACATTTAATCTATCCAATCTATAATGAAGGGTGTATGTTAGAAAATGTGTGTCTATGTTACACTTCTCAGCTCACCAAAACTCCTCTTCCATATTATCCTGTCAAAATATATGTTGTTCACATATATGATTTATCTTCTTTATATTCAACTATTAATTCTATCACCTACTAAAACAAATGAGTTTATTCTCTAGCTGATAACACGAAGTGAAATCCAAGTGATCATGATACTTTGGTGGCTAATCTCATTCACAAGGACATCATTTCCTGGAAGATTTCAATAATCTTTGAGAAGTTTGTTTTGAAGGAAGCCAATAACATAATCAGTATTGCACTGAGCAGACGTTGAACAATGGATAGATTGATTTAAAAATAATAACAAGTCCATTTTCCATTAAGATTTCGATCATATAGATCCCCTGCAGCAAAGATTACAAAAAACAATATAGATCCTCCTCCTTTTAAGATTTTCGATCATATGTTGGAATTTTATTATGGAACAACCTCCAAACAGGAAAAGACTTGGATAGGAAATGTTAGAAGACCAGATAGAATTGCACCAGTTTTTCTGCTGCAGATGAAAGAAAGCAGCTTTGAGGGATAGCATGCCATCATGTTTAAGGAACTTACTTATATGTTAATGTTGTGGTCCTTGTATGGTGTTTGGGACATTCATATATAAACATATAATTCAAACTATAAAAATCTAATCTTGGAAGATACCAAAATAGCAATATTTATTTAAATATGCTTATTATTAAAAAAAAGTTATAGCACACAAAATATAAAAAGTTGTGAAAACAATATAAATAGTAATTTATTTTGAAATACTCATTGTAAAAAGAAACTGAGCATACCAAACTAGCCATTATATATATGGGAAAATAATTAAGATACTTACTCATAAAAAATGTTACCAAAATCAAGAACATACTAAACACTGAACAGTGATATTAAAATATATAAAAGAAAACAAATCATTTAAGTATTTTGAAACATTAATAGTTTTGGCCAAATATTTGTTTGAAAATTAAAGTATTTAACCAAATATTAAAAAAAATGTAAAAAAAGTTCAGATACTACTAAATTAGATAATTCAACTTTTTAACCCATTAGGGATCATCAGCAAACAGATTTATACAACAACAATTTACAAATGTAAACAAATAAATATAGATGACAGTTTAAGAAAAATACAATAGTGTAAACATATAAACATTAATTTCTGAACTCCTCTAATGTTACATGAAAACATACCTCCTTAAAAATACATACAAGTAATTTGATATAAGCTTATGCTGTAAAATGAACTTTGTGCCTACAGGCAACTATAAGTTCTTGTATTTATCAGTAACTGTTAGATTTATAGTTCTTCTTTATGTTCCTGCTCATTTTTCTCTTCTAAGGGTAGTTTAGGTCTTTAGCTTTTGTTATAAGGGTGTCATAGTTTTTTTATTCTTTTTCTATTTTAGGCTTCAGGGTAATTAAGTTAGTTAAATCAATTTTGTTCCTTTCCTTCTTTAGCAAGTAGTTGTATATAAACTGGATTCTTTATAAATTACCAACAAGATTATTACTCTTTCCTTTCATTCTTCCAAGTTCTTCCTTCTTCTTCTTTGTGAATGAATTCATGATACCAAGATAGTATCTGAGCTAATTAAGCTATGATCCTTCATTAGGGATGTCAATAAAAACCGAACCCGTGGGTACCCACTCGAACCGAACCCGAATTTAATGGGGAAAACCCGATGTGATTGAGGTCGGGTTCGGGTTTTACCCAGATTTAAATTTCGGGTTCGGGTTTGGTATAGCAAAGACCCTAACCCGAACCCGCCCCGAAGTAAGGTAATTCAATTTAAAATTGAAATTTCTATCATATGTCAATTGTTTTTAATTTCTAATTTTACTTTACATACTATTGGATCTTCAAACATAAAAGAAATGAAATAATACAAGAGAAAATAGAAATGTTAGAAAAAAATTACACAAAAATAATATCATATTTTCCTTAATACTTTATCATTTTCGGGTTCGGGGATGGTA
Source organism: Lupinus angustifolius (assembly GCF_001865875.1). Lineage (NCBI taxonomy): Eukaryota > Viridiplantae > Streptophyta > Magnoliopsida > Fabales > Fabaceae > Lupinus > Lupinus angustifolius. The sequence goes on along the minus strand of NC_032026.1, from coordinate 8,412,775 downwards.
TTTTTATTTTCAACCCCGTTGAGTTTGGGTTCGGGTTTTGAATTTCGGGTTCGGGTTTGGGTATGTGCAAACCCGACCCCGGCCCGCCCCGTTGTCATTCCTATCCTTCATCCTCTCCAAAGCAATTGCCACAAACTTCTTCTCTTCCGCGTTCTTCCTTCTTCCTTCATCAAGATGGCAAATCCAAATTATGCAGATTTTAATACAAACCCTACAACCCTTTCTTCCTCCACTCTAACGAAAATTCAGCATTAGTTTTGGTCACCCCTTTGCTAAATGGCAAGAATTACCATCCTTGGGCTAGAGCTATAAGGATGGCCTTGGAATCCAATAACAAGATCATATTCCTTGATGGATGCATAGCACAACCTGACACGGATGATAATCTCTATGGACCCTGGAAAAGATGCAACAACATGGTCCTTTCATGGATCCAACATTCAGCAAAAGAGTCTATAGGGAAGTCCATCCTCTTGATCGGCTCACCTGCAGAAGCTTGGAGAGATTTGAGGGACAGATTCTCTCAAGGAGACATTTTTCGCATTGCAGAGCTTCAGGAGGAATTCTATCATTTTAGCCAAGTTAATCTTGAAATTTATGATTACTTCACCTAGCTAAAAACAATATGGGATGAAATTGATAATTTTCGGCCCATTGGGAAATGCCCCTCTCCCTGCAATTGTGGAGTTCTTACCAATACAAGGATGTACAAAGACCAAGACTATGTTATAAGGTTCTTGGAGAGACTCAATGAGCAATATGCTCATATAAGATCCCAAATAATGTTGATGGAACCCCTTCCTCACATCTCAAAGGCTTTTTCCTTATTGGTTCAACAAGAAAGGCAACTTACCAACACTATGCCCCCAATCCAAGATCTTGAACCAAAAGCCTTAACAATAAACTCTCAACCTTCTAAAGGAAATACTTCAGTAAACTACCAAAGTACAAGAGGAAGAGGGACTCAACCTTATAGAGGGAGAGGTGGCAAGTTCAGTAATCAAAACAGACAACATGCAAAATTTTATATTCATTGTGAAAGAAACAATCATACCATAGAGACATGCTTCTTGAAGCATGACTACCCACCTGGATACCAAAACAAAAAGTCCACTATAATGGCTAACCACAGCTTGAGTTTTCCCTTGGATGATGACTCATTAGACTCCTCTGAGTATAAAGTATCTCAATCAAAATCCAACTCCTACTAATGAGCAATTCCAAAGCATATTGAAACTCTGAATCAGAACAATCAAGATGGAAATTACAATGTTAATTCTGGTGCACACACAATTGATTCTTCCATTGATACATGTATGCCTCAAATCCAATGGTTGTTAGACACTGGTGCTACAGACCACATTAGTTTAAATCTAAATATGTTTTCTAACTATAAGCAAATTTCTCCAATCATCATTACTTTGCCAAATGGTCACAAGGTTTCAGCTTCCATTCCTGGTTCAATTATATTGTCCTCAACTTTCATTCTTTTTTATGTTCTTTATGTGCATCAATTTCATGTCAATCTTATTTCAGTAAACAAACTCATCCAAACTCTTGAATGCCATCTGATTTTTTTCCAAACAAACCTATGTAATTGTGCAGAGTGCTTCAAGGAAGATGATTGGTTCAGCTAAGCTCCAACAAGACTTATTCCTAATCACTCTTTCATCTAGCAAGATCAACTCTGCTACTAGTTCTACACAATTATAGAATTCTACTCTCTTGTGGCATTTAAGATTCAGACATACCTCTAAAAGTGTCATGCATACCATTGCTAAACAATTTCATGATATTTCTCATTGTATAGAAACATTGTCTTCCTGTGATATGTGTCATTTTCTAAACAAAGAAAGTTGCATTTCCATAATAGTGAAACAAATACAAATAAACCTTTTGAATTGTTGCATGCTGACATTTGGGGACCTTATTCTATCCCTACTATCTTTGGTCATAGATTTTTTCTTGATTTGGTTGATGATTTCAGCAGATTTACTTGGATCATTATGATGAAACACAAAAGTGAAACAAGACAGTATCTTATCAACTTCATTTCTTTTATTGAAACTCAGTTTAAAACTAAAGTTAAAAGCATTAGAACTGATAATGGTGTTGAGTTTAAAATGCCTGAATTCTTAGCCTCTAAGGATATCCTACACCAAAGCAGTTGCATTGAGACACCACAACAAAATGGAGTGGTTGAAAAGAAGCATCAACACCTTCTCGAAGTAGATTATTCCTTATTCTTCCAATCTCATTTACCTCAGAAGTTATGGAACTTTTCAATCCAACATGTCACTCATATAATCAATAGGCTGCCTACCCCCATCCTCAAAAATAAATCCCACTATCAACTATTATACAACCAAATACCATCTTATGAACACTTCAAGGTTTTTGGCTGCCTCACCTATGCAACCACTATCTTGTATCGCAGAACAAAATTTTGTCCTAGAGCAAGGAAATGTGCCTTCATTGGTTACAAAGAAGGCACCAAAAGTTTCATCCTTTATGACCTCTTCTCCAATTCTATCTTCATATCCAGAAATGTTCAATTTTATGAACATGTTTTTCCCTTTCTTAGATACACTATATACAATCCTTCTGCCAACACACCCTGCAGACAAATTAACAACCACCAACCTATCTTAGATGACCCTATCCTTATTCCTCAACCAGATCCTTCTCCTATTGCAACCATTTCCCCTTTAGCACATAGTCCTATTAGTCATCCTAACCTTAGACAATCCTCTAGATTAGAGGCCCACCATCCCACTTAAGAGATTACCGCTGCCTATTAGCTAAAACTACATCAAAGACAACCACATCCTCTTCCGAACCATTATATACCCTTTCTTCTGTGATTAGTTATAACCATTGCTCCCCCACCTATAAAAACGCATGCCTCTCCATCACTGCTATTAAAGAACTTCCCACCTACAAACAAGCATCAATTCAACAACATTGAGAAGCTGCTTTGTAAGATGAATTATAGGATCTTAAAGCCAATAACACCTGGACCTTAATGCTTCTACCCACATATAAGGTTCTCATTGGATGTAAATGGATATACAAAATAAAATCCAAAGTTGATGGGACCCTAGAAAGGTATAAAGTCAAGCTTGTTGCCAAATGCTACACCCAACTAGAAGGAGCAGATTTTTTTGATACATTCTCACCAGTAGTAAAAATCACAAAAGTTTGTTTAGTTCTTGACTTAGCAGCTTCCAATTCTTGGCACTTAGAGCAATTAGATGTAAATAATGTTTTTCTTCATGGTGAATTACATGAAGAGGTTTACGTGGCCCCACCTCTTGGTCTCTTGATCATGATTCCAGCCTTGTATGCAAATTACGTAAGTCCTTATATGGACTGAAACAAGCTAGTCGAGAATGTCATACCGTCCTATCTTCAAAACTTATTTCTTTAGGCTACAATCATTCAAATGCAGATCATGCTCTTTTTACTAAGAAAACTGCACACTCAGTCACTGTCATCCTTGTTTATGTTGATGACGTGGTCTTAGCTGGAAATAGCATGACTAAAATACACCATGTAAATATTGTCCTTCACAAAGCTTTCAAAATCAAAAATCTGGGCAGTCCTAGATACTTTCTTGGGCTAGAAATAGCTAGATCCAATAAAGGCATACATATGAATCAAAGAAAATATGCTCTATCTTTATTAGAAGATGCAGGTTCTTTAGCAATAAAGTCAGCTGCCACTCCCTTTGACCCTGGTGTTAAACTATAACTAAACAAAGGCACTCCTCTTCAATATGCTTCTTCAGATAGATGATTGGTGGGAAGACTCCTCTACTTAACAATTTACAGTCCTCATATATGTTATGCAGTTCAACAAAGTCTATGGCCAATCCTCTTGACTCACACCACAAAGCTGGACTAAGGGTATTATATTATCTCAAAGGTTCCCTTACATAATGTCTCTTCTTCTTCTCCTATAAAAATTCTCTGCTTTTTCTGACTCGGATTGGGCTTATTGCCTGGATTCAAGGAAATCTATTATAGGTTTTTGTATCTTCATAGGCTCAACTCTAATTTTTATGAAGACAAAGAAGCAAAACACTTTTAGTAGGTCCTCATCCGAAGCTGAGTATAGAGCACTTGGAAGCTTGGTTTGTGAACTTCAATGGCTAAAGTACATACTGGATGGTCTTCAAATTCTTAGCTCTACACCAATTTATGTTTACTGTGACAACAAATCGACCATATATTTGGCTCATAATTCGGTTTTTTTATGAACGAACAAAGCATATTGAGATTGATTGTCATATCGCGAGGGAAATGATTCAACATAAATTGGTCCATTTATTCCCTATTCCATCATCTTCTCAATTGGCAAAGTTTGGTATTAGTAACATGCATTGCCCATCTTGAGGGGGCTGTTAGATTTATAGTTCTTCTTCTTCTTCTTCTTCTTGTTCTTGTTCTTGTCCTTCTCCTTCTCCTTCTCCTTCTCCTTCTCCTTCTCCTTCTCCTTCTCCTTCTCCTTCTCCTTCTCCTTCTCCTTCTCCTTCTCCTTCTCCTTCTCCTTCTTCTTTCCTCCTCATTCTTCTTCTTCTTCTTTCCTCCTCATTCTTCTCTTCTAAGGGTAGTTTAGGTCTTTAGCTTTTGTTATAAGGGTGTTATAGTCTTTTCATTCTTTTTCTGTTTTAGGCTTGAGGGTAGTTAAGTTAGTTAAATCAGTTTTGTTCCTTTCCTTCTTTGGCAAGTAGTTGTATATATACCCTTTGGGTTCTTTATGAAATACCAACAAGATTATTACTCTTTCCTTTCATTCTTCCAAGTTCTTCCTTCTTCTTCTTTGTGAATGATTTCACGATACCAAGAGTAACATCGTAAATATTTTAATATAAAATAGTAAAGTTAAAAAGTCTTATATATTTTATAAAATCTCATTATAGATTTTTTTAATCATTTTTTATAATGGAATTTTGAAATTTTCAATATAAATAATTATCACCCTTCTATTTATAAATAACCCTATTTCTTGATCAACAACATTTCTCCTACCAAAAAGATCCTCTATCAATCGGTGGTAATCATGCATTCCATGGACTACTATCAATTGATTTACGTGATAATATATAATTTGTAGTACTTGATTAATAAAAGATCCCCTCTTTAAATAAAAATATTTTTAAATATATTTGTAGTATCTGGTTGATACTTTTGAAAGAATTGATTGACTTTTAACTCATAATAATTGATTAGTATTTTGTAAAACTTATAAAGATTGATTATAATTATAATATTATTAATAAATCAGGTACGTACTAATTATAACAAATTAGGTAAAAATAACGTATTTGAAAACTATTAAACGATTAAATCACGTTCCAATATAAATTTATATTTAAATATATTCCGATATGTAATTTTTATTTAATTTAGTGAATTTATATTTTATAGATTTGGAAAGTATTCATGGATATCGCCAGATTGATAAAGTAAAAATAGAAATTACAAGGGCAGTAAAGCCAGTACTCCATATAGGAATTGTTGAACTCTAGTGAATGTACAGAGACAAGAAGAGATTAGAATGTTAACTAAAGATTAAAATGAAATAATTAAAGCAATTTTTAGAAAAACTTAAGTTTATACATCCTAATTTGATAAATTAATTGAAATAACTTATGTCATGCTACATGTCGGGACCTAAGGCATATTCAAAAATATGAACCTAAAAGATTTTTTATAAAAAAAAAGAAGCCACAATATTATTATTTTAGCATGAGAAGATATCAAAGATTTGTAGCATAAATAAATCATGGCACATTTATTTCATCATTAACAAAGATTCAGTGTAGAAATAATTTAAAGACTTCTATTCAATTAATGAAGATTCTCGAGTGATACAATTTGTTTTTAACAATTGATTGAATGCAAAGAACATGCTCATCTTGTTGGCTATAAATTAAAGTGCACAAACCAGAAGAAAACTTGTCATAAACTCGTGCCTTGTTGCAATGTCTACTGCTTCACGTGACTCCAGCCAGTACCAATGTTGCATTGTGAGAGGAATAAAGAAACTGGTTGGTTGCAAAAAGAAGAAAAGATATAGTCCAGCGTTGAACTACTATCCACCCCAAGTTGAAGTAAACTATTCCGAAGAGGAGGAAGAGCATCATTCACAGGCTTCAGACAATGCTTCAACCCGTTCCAATTCAAGCCGTGCAAAACCTAATGAAACCTGTTGCATGCAAGTTCCAAATAATTTGGAGAACTATTCAAACTATCCTCCTCCACCAATGTCCAACCCTCACATGCCACCACCTATGCCAATTCCTCAATCTCCTGTTCCTCCAATGTCTTGTCCTCAAATGCAATGTCAACCTCAGTTTTCTGCTCCTCCAATGTCTTGTTCTCAAAATCAATGTCAACCTCAGTATCCTGCTCCTCCAATGTCTTGTTCTCAAATGCAGTGTCAGCCTACAAATCAGTGTCCTCAAATGACTATGTCCCAGTATGGTCCTGCATGTCCCCAATATCCATCAATGCCATATCCTCATCCAAATCAATATCGAGTACCATTTCAAGATACATTTAGTGATGAAAACCCAGATGCTTGCAACATAATGTGATGTGATGATGACTTCAATTGGGAGCTCTTTGATGCAAAAGGAATAAAAACTATTTTAGGTTTTTTAGGGATTATAGTTTATTTGATTTTAATAATTTACATACTTATTCCAACTTTTGGGATATTATTATTTTTATAGGTTTAGGGTTTTAATCTTATTTTGATTAAGTTGCTGAGTTTAGAAAACCAAGTAGTAGTTCTTTAACTGTCATTTGTTATTTATGTTATTTTATGTTTATTTAATTTTTATTAATAAAGAGTAATTCATTTATATGGTGTACCTTTAGGGAAAATTATAAAACTAGTGTAATTTTTCTGACTTCCTCAAAATAACACGAGGGATGGAGTTTTATTAAATTATAATTTTTTAGTCTCTCCCACTAAATTGTCAACGAGGGGTTTATATATTTTATTTTATTCTTTTTTCTCCTCCCTTGGCAATTGGGGGAGGGGGGAGTTTTTGTGTTTTTATTTTTTTTGTTTTTTTCTCTCTCCTCCTAAATTGACAATGGGGGAGTTATCGATATTTTTTTAATTTTTTCCTCTCACCTAAATCGGCAATGTTGGAGTTATATTATTAGTTTTAGGGTTTACTTTTTCGAACATTAACTCTAACAACACACAACATAATAATTTTTGTCAACCCTAACAACATAACACAATAATGAAATATTTTTGCAACGCTAATATTATATAAAAAACAAAATCGGACACTATTAAAATTTTAATTGTTTAAACAATTAAAATTTTAATTTTCCGGAATGACAAAAATTATTATGTTGTGTGTTGTTAGAGTTAGTGCTTGAAAAAATAAACTCTAAAATTAATAATATAACTCCCACATTGCCGATTTAGGGGAGTTGGAAAAATTAAAAAAAAAATCAATAACTCCCCCCATTGCCGATTTAGGTGGGGAGAAAAAAAAAACATATATAAACCTCCATTGACGATTTAGGGGGAGAGACTAAAAAATTACAATTTAATAAAACTCCCCCTTGTGTCGATTTTGGGAGGGAGTCAGACAAAAAAAAATAAAAACTAGCAATTCCATTGCCGATTTTAGGAATACTAGTTTTGTAATTTTCCTAAAAAAATCGTAATTTTCGATCAAGGTACACCATATGGATGAATTACCCTTATTACTTTTATAGGTTTAGGGTTTTAATCTTATTTTGATTAAGTTGCTGAGTCTAGAAAACCAAGTAGTAGTTCTTTAACTATCATTTGTTATTTATGTTTTTTTAATATTTATCAATAAAGATCATTGTTTATGGTTATCAAATGAAATATTTTACAATAAATACTCATTTTTATACGACCCATAATATGTTTTCAACAAAAATAAATAACTAAATAACAAAAAAAAACTTAATACTTACTTTCTCATTTTTACAATTTCTATAAAAACTACCCATGATCCCCTCAATCCCAAACCACCCATATGACAACACAATCATCCATCAACTACTTCCCACGCCAGTTTCTAAAAAAACGGAACCGCTCCTATTAATTGGAAGAAAACCAACATATGGGGGAGGGGATTATGGACTGAGTTTCCCATTGAAGGGGGTTCTAAGTGTGAAAATGGAAAGGAGAATGAAGAAGTATAAATAACCAGCAAGTGAGTTGAGAAAGGTCTAGAGTATAGAACAAGAAATGACCAAAGCACCACTCTATCTTCCCAAAAAAAAAACTTTTCTTACTCTATATTATTCGCTTTCAAACATTAACTTCCGAAGGAGGGAAAACCCAACAAAAACACGTTAATCTCAATGTCTGTCACCTTCTCCTTCTTCTATCAGCTTTGATACCCTCACAGTCCTTCAATGGAGGAAATAAGAAAAGAATTAGAGATGAAGAATATGAATGTGTGTGGTTTTGACTGTGAAAACGCAAACCCTTCTTTTGCTCCCACCATCAAAGATGAAGATGTTTCTAAGTTGGATTAGCCTTCCAGACTCATACAACAATTGCTCAATAAACATGGAAAAGTTCATGTGTTATAAAAGATTTGTGAATAAAGTAAGGAAAACTCATGAGGGACAAGCAGGGTAAGGAGTTTGTGTGTATTAAATGTATTGAGCAATGTGATTAGATGGATGAAAGTGTATAAAGGAGGTTTCATCATCTTATGTGCATAGATTTAATGGAAGTATTTGAATTATTCCAAGTTCTAAAATGCTAATACCATCCCACATAAACAAATCAAATTATCTACTAAAATGGGTGTTGTCACCATTCACTTCCTCACGAGGGTCTTTAAGGGGAGAAATAGTTTGCTTGGTCAAGGGAAATCAAGAAAGGGCTTAAGCTTGCAACAACAGATTGCGTAGAAATCTCAGCCTCCAACGGCTCCTTCATTTAACTTGCATCAGGTAAATCCATTGAATGCATTTATTATCATGCCTATGAATATTAATATTAAAATATCACACCTTTTGCAATTTATCTATACAACAGCAAACGGGATTTTGTTAATGATAATGTTAATAACTACTAGAATAATAAGTTTATATATATGTTGATTGTTCCTTTAATGTTAATATTATTAATTGTTATGTTTTGTACTTTAAAAAAATAGTAATAGTAATGTTAACAATGCCAAAATATTTTAATAGGAATTCAATAGTGAGGTTATCACTCGTGTCGTATCTTGCTTCTTACTTCAAGCTGAGAATCGGTCGCAGTTACTTGTACTGCTTCTACTATCTATCGAAGTAAGAGGATGATTAGCGACTAATGTATACTCTTCACTTATTAATTCTCTCTTTAAAAATATATAAGTCATTTAAAAGTAAAAAAATGTTTTAATTATTTTTGGATATAATGACGAGGTTACAACTCCTATTGTGTCTTTCTCTTCGCTTCGAGTCGAGAACTGGTTGTGGTCACTTATACTGCTTCTGCTATCTATCAAAGTGGAAAGAGGTAAGCAATACTCTTCATCTATTAATACCACTTCAATTAAACTCAAACACATTTCTAAACTTTATTTTGAAAAAATAATAATCATAAACATTTTAATTATTTTGGGATTCAATAGCGAGGTTACAACTCGTATTGTATCTTTCTCCTCACTTCGAGCCGAGAACTGTAAGTATCAGAGTGCAACTAAGAGGGGGTGAATTAATTGTCTTAAAATAATGGTCATTTTTTCTGCAAAATCAAAGTTAAAGTGCAGTGGAACAATATGCAGAAAAAATAATAGGAAATAAAATGAAAGAGATAAGGAGAAGATAGTACACAAGGAGTTTTATACTGGTTCACCTTCTTGTCCATCGAAGGCTACGTCGAGTACTCTTGCCACACTTGAGATTTTCCACTAAGAATTATGAGTTGTAATTACAATATCTCATCCCG
>NC_032026.1:8402358-8402712 GCF_001865875.1 Lupinus angustifolius | reverse complement strand
GATACATGGAGCCAAAGAAGTACAAAGGTCTACAACAAATAGTGAAACATCAACATCCAAGCAAAAATCTACATGCTCAATATGCAGAAAATCAGATCATCTAAAATGTGCTTCTCCAATCCTACAAAAGCATCATACTTTCAAAAGAAAGAAGGACAAGAAGCGTAGAAGAACAAATGTTATATCAGAAGATAAAGATGATGGTTCAAATGCAGAACTCGAACTAAGGAGAAATCACATTTTTCATTGATGGCTTCACACAATTCAAAGGACGAATATGAGGTTAGTAACTCTGAACCAAATGATACTTTTTCATATGATGAGTTACAAAATGCTTTCAATGATTTACATCAA
>NC_032026.1:8398613-8402258 GCF_001865875.1 Lupinus angustifolius | reverse complement strand
GACAAGATCATAAAAGTCCAAAGACATTCAACAGACCGTAAAGGTCTTGGCTATGCAAATATTCGTGTGGCTAAAAATGAGAATGTCTTAGGAAAAACGATAGTGGGAAGCACTATAAAGTTTTATAAAGAAAATGTTCATATTAATCCTATTTTTAAAATAAAATCTCAGACACATAAACATCTACCCACTTGTTCTTATTGTGATAAAATTGGTCACACACCTAACACTTGTCATATTAGAAAATATGGTGTGTCATCTGGCCAATACAAATGGATAGAAAAAGGTGCTAACCCCGTAGGACCCAAATCACATTGGGTACATAGAAAATCTTTTTAATTTGTTTTGCAGGGAAATTTGAGAGCCGCCTACAATTTTCTGTACCTGGATAGCGGCTGCTGAAAACATATGACGGGCGATAAAAGCAAATTCTATGTCCTGACTCCAAGGGACAAAGGATACATCACATATGGTGACAATAACAAAGGAAGTATACTTGAAGTTGGTAGAATTGGAAAGTCACCCTCAACTACAATAGAAGGAGTATTATATGTTGAAGGACTCAAGCATAACCTTCTAAGCATAAGTCAATTATGCGACAAAGGATTTCAAGTGGCATTCTATCCAGATAAATGCATCATCGAAAGTAAGGATTCCAATAACTCTAAACTTGTGGTAAGCAAATAAATAACATTTATATGATTGACATAAATTCTGCATTACCTGTAACATGTTTAGTTGCAAATGATAATAATGATGCATGGCTTTGGCATAGGAGAATAGCTCACATTCATATGGAACATTTGAATAAGCTAATTAAGAAAGACTTGGTTGTTGGCTTACCTAAAATGAAGTTTGTTAAAGACAAACTATGTAGTGCTTGTCAAATGGGTAAGCAAACAAAAACGTCTTTTAAACCAAAGAATATAGTTTCTTCTGATAGACCATTACAATTGCTTCACATGGATTTATTTGGTCCCTCAAGGACAAAAAGTTTTGGTGGAAATTATTATGCTCTAGTTATAGTAGATGATTTATCTAGATACACTTGGACTCTATTCTTAGTCCATAAGAATGAGGCATTCAAAGCCTTTAGCATTTATGCTAAAAGAGTCCAAAATGAAAAATCTTTAAAAATCGCTACTATAAGAAGTGATCATGGGGGAGAATTTCAAAACTCTTCTTTCGAAGAATTTTGTGATGATCTAGGGATCAATCACAACTTTTATACTCCTAGAACACCACAACAAAATGGTGTTGTAGAGAGAAAGAATAGGTCCTTAGAAGAACTAGCTCGAACAATGTTGAATGAAACTAACCTCCCAAAATATTTTTGGGCTGATGCAGTTAGCACTGCTTGTTACGTTTCGAATCGAGTTCTTATAAGGCCAATTCTTAAGAAAACCCCCTATGAACTCTTTAAAGGAAGAAAACCAAACATCTTTCATCTGCATGTATTTGGCTGTAAATGTTTTGTTTTAAACAATGGTAAGGACAACTTGGGTAAGTTTGATGCAAAAGCTGATGAAGGAATCTTCCTTGGCTATTCTCTCACGAGTAAAGCCTATAGAGTCTTCAATAAAATGACTCTAGCCATGGAAGAATCAAGTCATGTATCTTTTGATGAAACTAATCCTGTTGTAAAGGATGTAGTATCTTGTGATGATGATGACTTACCAAGTTCTCATACCAAAGAAACTTCTATTGTTGACATTACAACCAATACTGAGGAATTGAGAATGGATGATGATCTATCCTCTCAAGAAGAGCATAACCACTCAGACTTGCCTAAAGAATGGAGGACCCATCGAAACCATCCTATTGATAACATCATCAGCGATATGAGTAAAGGTATAACTACACACAGAATGCTTGATGCATGTTTAAAGTCGAAACCATTAATAACATCATCAGCGATATGAGTAACGGTATAACTACACGCAGAATGCTTGATGCATGTTTAAACATGGCTTCACTTAATTTTATTTTCTAGCATGTTAACATGCACTACCGGATCTGTCAACCAAATTTCCTATCGTTTGTAATGTGTATTCTGTGAAGAAGAAGGTTTGGGAACTTGTTCCTAGACCTAAGAATAGGCATGTTATAGGAACCCGTTGGGTTTTTAGAAACAAATCTGATGAAAATGGTATTATTGTTAGAAACAAAGCTAGACTAGTAGCCCAAGGATACAATCAGGAAGAAGGTATTGATTTTGATGAAACATTTGCTCCTGTTGCTAAACTTGAAGCTATTAGGCTATTGCTTGCATATGTTTGTTCTCTTAATTTTCAGCTTTATCAAATGGACGTCAAGAGCGCATTTCTCAATGGCTATATTCAAGAAGAGGTATTTGTAGAGCAACCTCCTGGTTTTGAAGACTACAAACATCCCTCTTATGTTTTCAAATTAAAGAAAGCCCTCTATGACCTAAAGCAAGCTCCTCGCGCATGGTATGATCGTCTAACGAACTTTCTAACAGAAAAAGGTTTCACAAAAGGGAAGGTCGACACTACTCTATTTATTAAGAAAATTAATCATCATACTTTATTAGTTCAAATTTATGTTGATGATATTATTTTCGGTTCTACTAATGAAAATTTGTGTAGTGATTTTAGCAAAATGATGCAAGGGGAATTTGAAATGTCCATGATGGGTAAGTTGAACTATTTTCTTGGACTTCAAATAAAACAGCTTGATAATGGCATCTTTGTGAGTCAATCCAAATATTGCAAAGACTTGTTAAAAAGATTCGATATGGATGACTGCAAGCCGATAGCTACTCCCATGGGATCAGGAACATACATCGATGCAGATGAACCCGGTAAATGTATTGAAATATCTAAATATCGAGGTATGATCGGATCTCTCTTGTACTTAACTGCTAGTAGACCTGATATAATGTTTAGTGTATGTCTGTGTGCTCGATATCAATCTAAACCTAAAGAATCACACATAGTTGCTGTTAAGAGAATCTTGAAATATCTAAAAGGTACAACTGACGTTGGATTGTGGTACCCTAAAGAAAGTATATGTGAACTGGTTGGATACTCGGATTCAGATTTTGCTGGATGCAAATCCGAGAGAAAAAGTACAAGTGGTACTTGTCATATTTTAGGCAATGCTTTAGTTTCTTGATCTTGCAAGAAACAAGCATGTGTAGCTCTAAGCACTGCTGAGGCTGAATACATAGCAGCAGGTAGTTGTTGTGCCCAAGTGTTGTGGCTTAAGCAACAATTACGAGATTATGGCTTAGACTTAGGCTGCACTCCGCTGAAATGTGATAATACTAGTGCTATTAATCTCACAAAGAATCCGATTATGCATTCTAGAACCAAACATATAGATATAAGACATCACTTTCTAAGGGACCATGTTCAAAAGAAGGATGTATCTGTAGAATTTGTTGATACTCATAATCAACTAGCAGACATTTTCACTAATAAACCTTTGGCAAAAGAACGTTTTTATAAAATTAGACTTGTACTAGGCATTCTTGATGAAGCTTACTTGTCCAAAAAATGCTTTTATATGATTATGTGTATGTTTCACCATGTTATCTCATGCCTACTTAAACTTAATTATGTCCATTTATGTTTATATGCTTCAATTTTTGGGTTAAAATCTTTTTCAAAACTCTAAAAT
>NC_032026.1:8382070-8398513 GCF_001865875.1 Lupinus angustifolius | reverse complement strand
TAAAATTTTAAGTTAGAGTAACCGATTACTCAGAAGTGAGTAACCGATTACTCTAAGCAGGTATTTAAGGGAAAATTGCATTTTTCAGAACTTCATCTTCTTCCATCTACTCTCTAACTCGTGGTCAACCCTTTTCCCTCTAGAATCTTCATTTCTTAACCATTTTGGATGATTTTTTTGTGTCCATTCATATCACATTGTTCATTCTAAACACTTATACAAATTATTTTCGTGATTAGTGGCCCGAATCAAAAACCCCCAAAATCCCAAAACCCAAAAACCTAAAACTTCAAACTCACATCCATAGCTTCCTCTTCCAAGAAACAGAAAACCAATGCTTCACAAAGGAATCAAGGAACATCTACGGAGTCTAACCCGCTTGATTTAGCAAAGCTTCTTGCTAATGATGATCAACGCAAAGTTTTTGAGGTACACTTTCACTATAGACCCATTTTCACTCCGAAATTTGGTAAGATTGAAAACTTTGAAGGTTATGATTTTCTATGTCCTTTTCTTTTGCGACAACAAAACCTTTTTCACTTTTGCTGCGAAACAAACGACATTTATCCCGAACTCATTAGAGTATTCTACTGCAACTTGAACTTTCGGAAAAACCGTCTCACTTCCTATGTAAAAGGAAAGGAGATTGTGATAGATTTAAAAACTTTTAGTTCATTATGCTGTAACATACGTTTTACAAGGGTAACATTGTTGGTTTCGGTCTTTAATGTGATTGGGATAACTATGATCGTAAGGAATTCTACTACTTTATGTGTAGAATTTCTAAGGAAGAAATAGAAGTGCGTAAGCAGCAAAGCTTTGGGAAAATTGTTAAAAATCAAGATATCCTTTCTGCTGGACATCTCAAACTCGAAGATCGTTTGTTGCATTATCTTCTCAGCTATGTCATTTTACCAAAATTTTCAAACCATTCGCAAATAAGTGACATAGAACTCCAATTGATGTATGCCATGAAAATGAACATCAAGATAAATTGGTCTGAGATGATAATGAGGCAAATGTGGAATGTTCGAGGAACTCAAAGTCCTCTGCCTTATGCAACCAATCCTGATAACAAATTTTCTACAACATTTCGGTGTGTCTACAAATGGTGAAACTAAGGTACTTCTAAATCTTCGCGTAAGCAAGATTGATGTGGAAGTTGTCCACAAAATGGGTTTCTCTGCTGATCCTCGAGATAGAGGTGGTCGCACCTACAGGCACTCAACCGATAAAGAACCTGCCTCTGCTGACCAAACAGAACCTAGCCCTCGCACACCACAACCTTCTGAGTTTCATGCTCAATCTTCCTCATATGTCGTTATGCCTTCAAACTAGATGATTATGGACGAGTTGTATTCTCTTCGAGGCTACATCACTAACCGGATGGATGCTCTCGATACTCAGAATCAACAAATCCAATATGAACTTCATTGTCTCTCCTCTAAGCTGAGTTAGTTGATGAAGACAGTTCTGAGCCTGAGTCTTAGAGTGTGTCTAGGATTTTGTTATTTTGTTTGTATTTTCAGCATATTTCTGAACAATTTTTTTTATGTTTTTATGCTTTGAACATCTACTACTATGTTATGATGTGTTCTTATGTTGGAACAATATTTGATTTTATGCTTTGATATTATGCTATTATGATATGCACTACATTAATTTTCATATATTGTGCTATATATTATGTATGTTATATATTTTGTGCTGGACTCTTGGCTTTTCTACTTTTTGATGAAGTCAAAAGGGGGAGAAAAGTTGGGGAGCATACTCGAGACAACTCAAGATATATCATCAAGTATGCTACTCTCATAAAATTTAGAAAGCTACATTGTCAAGAAGATATTGGTTTGTCATCATCAAAAAGGGGGAGATTGTGAAGAAGATCTTGCTCCTGACCTTGGCACGGTTTTGATGAAGACACCAACATCACCAAAAAGAAGAAAAGGAAGATGACTTATGAAGACAAATGAAGATAAAGCTTCAAGACATTAGATTAAGTCTTTGTAAGTACTTTTATCCTAAACTCTTAAGTATATGCAAGTATAATTGCTCAAACTATTTTTTAGAAAATGTGAGACACTTTTAAAAGACTTCAAACATTTTTCAAAAATAATGTGTAACAGGTTACTTCATTGAGCAATAGGTTACATGTGTGAGAAAAGAGTTATCCAACTGAAAAAACTGGTTTTTAAAAGCTGAGTAACTGATTACTCAAAATAATTTTTAAGCATTTGTTGGACAGAAAGTTTGAGTAACCGATTACTCAATGTAAAATTCAAATTTCAAGTGGACAGAAAGTTTGAGTAACCCATTACTCAAATGAGTAACCCATTACTGAGAGCTGTTGGAAGTGTTTTTCAGATTTCAAAGTGAAAGGTTTTCACTCCAAACGAAATCTCTTCACTCCAAACAACTCATACACTTTCAGAAACCTTCAAAGGGTGTTTTTAAACTCTTTATAAAGGCTCTAAACTCTCACACAAAAATAATAAAATCACACACAACTTTCATACAATTTTCTCTCAACTCTCAAAAGCTCTCACACTTTTTCTTAGAATTTATCTTTGAACTTTTTGCAACTTGTTCTTAAACTTTCAAGTTAATTTTGCAAAGTTGCTTCAAGTGTTTCAAAGACTTTTACAAAGAGCATTATATACTTCTATATATATTCAGAGTTTGGATTGCAAGTTACATAAGTTTCATACTTGTAAAGGCAATCTGCCATAGTTGAATATTCTTCATTCTTGTAAAGAATTCTTTCTTTCACGGGGTGTGAAAAGAAAGGGGAATAGATTCACTTGGAAAGGTGTTTTCCAAGGGTATAAGAATTAGGGAGTGTGTAAGGTACATAGAGACCTCGGTGTCAGATATTGTAATTACAACTCATAATTCTTAGTGGAAAATCTCTTGTGTGGCAAGAGTACTGGACGTAGCCTTCGGTGGACAAGAAGGTGAACCAGTATAAAACTCCTTGTGTACTCTCTTCTCCTTATCTCTTTCATTTTATTTCTTATTATTTTTCTGCATATTGTTCCGCTGCACTTTAACTTTGATTTTGCAGAAAAAAGCGGTCATTATTTTAAGACAACTAATTCACGCCCCTCTTAGTTGCACTCTGATACTTACAGAGACGAGGAGAGAGAAGAAGTGGGTGAGTTGGGAAGTGGAAACGAGTTACTTAAGTTGAATCGGTTGAATTGTGGCGAGTTGAGATGAAGGAAAAGAGTGAAGGTTGTGGTTCATTGAGAGGCAATAAGCTGCGTGGGCAGAGTGAGAATAGAAGATGCTGAAACTACAAATAACTCAAATAAGTGTTTTTAAGAGGGGGGCATATATGTTATCTCATTTCTTTTATCATCATTAAAAATTATTTAAGTTATTTCTATTAAATGTTTTTCTGGTCAATCATATCTTTTAACACATGGGGTAGCACAAAAGAATATGACACCAAATATAGACTCGATTAAGAGGACATAGATCATCTCTCTAAGAAAACTAATCCTACAAAACTTTACTTAGGTTTTCAACTCCAAAATTGTTAATCCATTATATATTAAAATATAAAAATGTGTTATTATCTTATTGTTTCATTTGTTTTTTATAATATTTAACTCTTCGTTTTTTCCGTTAATGAAAAAGATCCTTACTTTTTAAATGATGTTTCACTCTATCTATCTATCCAATCAAAATGTTACTATTTTATTTTAAAAAAATTCTTCTATTCATATCAATACATTATTGACTCAAGTCAGAGAACGAAATATCATTTTAGACAAGTGATTTATCTTCGTCTAACAGGAGAGTAAGGGGGTTGGGTTAGAGACTATTTTATTTTTAATATATAAAACATAAATTGTAGTCTGATATGGATCTATTGGTATGTTTTCCCTATACCTATGGTTCTAGTGGTTCTTACTAAAAATATCCTTCGATATATGACATGTATATCCACGAAAGAAACATGTCATCTATTAAGAAGAAATAGAAAAAATACCAATCTTTTATTTTTAATAATAAAATTAATTATTACATCGTTATGGAAGTAAACATCTCTAAGTATATATAAGGATGGTAACCGGATGAATATGGATTTGGATTACAATGGTTGTGCAAAGTCATCCACCAATCCATATAAATTCATGAAATCACATTTCTAAACTATTCAATTCATTTGTATTTAATGGATTCCGATCAATCCATTCCATCATTATATTCATTTTAATAAATTGGATGGACGGATATCCAATTAAATTTTTTTTTAATTTGAACTAAAACATTTTTTTGAAGGAAAAAATCTTTTTAAAAATTATTATTTAAGAAAGCATTTTTAAAGAACATTTTTTTAGAATACCTTTTTAAAAAATCTCAGTATTTAAATTAACATATGAAAGCTCTAAAAATAGTGTAGGTGAGGTCAGATATATTGTACCGTGCAATTGTGGTTTTTTCTTGTGCTCAATCATGACACAAGAATGTTATACAAATCCTTATTAAAACTTTTTGAAAGAATGCTTTAGTAAAAAAGATAATATTGTTGAATTAATCTTTTTGTTAGAAAGAGAATAGTTTATATCACTAGTATCAAAACAAATTCGTGTCGACCGGTTCAACCAGTAAACTGGTCTTAATACCGCTACGATACAACATTTATATTGATCATGCACTTATACCGGTAAAAACTTGTCATATCAATTGGTTCTCAATTGAGCCGTACTGATCATACCGATTGGTTTCATTTAAAATTATTTTTTAATGAAAATAATTTATTTTTACCAAAATATTGGTATCAATGATCAAACATATAACTACTATATTTTTTATACATCTAATACATGATATACAATATAAATATTTTAATAAGTAGTATAAATAAAAGTAGTTATTGTCTCATATATTGATTTTTCAACATTAATATTACTATAAAATATATGTATGTATATTTAACGTCACTGATATACGGTTTAGTTAATGAACCACTAGTTGAATCATCATATCACTATACTAGCACTCTGACCAGTTTCATGATCGGTATTGTATTAATAACATGATTTATATTTTGCATGTTGATTTTGCATAGCAAAGTTGGGTCTGCATATTGCTTTATGCAAAAAAAAATATTTTTATTTTTATTTTTTGGATGAATTGGGTATCCATCCAAATGGATATATCCATAAATATCCATTGATACAATAGATGAATTTGAATCCATTCATTATTAACATTATCAATTGGATTATATCCATTTAAATTCATTAGCTTTAACAGATGGATTTGTATGAATTCTGGATTATGAATAATTTTGCCACATCTCTATATACAATCTATATCTAGAGTTTTGAATTCATTGTTAAAGTATGTAGTGAGAGAAATTATTTTCTATAATATAAGATATTTATACCTATGGAATGTATTATGTCACTAATACATATAGTTATCAGTCTATATATCTATAACTATATTATACATTTACCTACGTTTTATTCTATGTCAATGTGTGTATTATATATCTATACTTATGGTTTTATTGGCAGTCACTATGAGCATTTATAAGTATATGACAAGTTTCTTATAGTGACGTATAATATATCAGACAGTCCGAGTTATCTATTTTAGCCTTAAAATAGTTAAATTAAAGTAGATCATACTAATTTTGATACAAAACCGATTAAGTAATTGACTCGAGGTGGTGAAGTATATAATTCACGGATGAACCAGTTAGTCTAGGCCAATTTTTATAACCCTTATTATATTAAATACATGTAGTTGTTGTATAATTATATAATTTCATTTTTTATTAAAGTATATAATAATTAATGGGAGACAGGAAGATTACGACTAGTATTATGAGTTTCATCTCGATTGGGATTGAGATCACGTCTCGTGTCGTATTTTTTTTCCTAAGTCGAGTTGAGAAGCAATTGTGATGATTAATATTGCTTATGTCATTTCTAAAAACGAAGAGGCGGTTCATGACCAGTATTTGATTAGACAAAGAAAAGGAAGTCTGACAAATAAGTTGTTTCCCTATCTGCATGGCCCACTAACAACCAAGGCCTTCCTACCATTACATATAAGCCCCTTTATTACTTACTCTGTAACTAAGGGTGGAAACAGGCCAGGCCAGGCCAGGCTTTGCCTTAAACAGGCCCAGCCTATATAGTATGTAGGAGCCTGGGCCTGGCCTGTTAGCCTGTTTAAAAAAAATTTCAAAGCCTAGCCTGGCCTGTTTAAAAGTCTGGCCTGGCCTGTTAGCCTGTTTAAAAGCCTGTTTTACTATATCATCTTGAAATAGGTCATCATATCTACATTTAGATAGATAGGTTAATATTCCTACTTTTAATTAGACTCTTCTAACCCTAACAATTAAATTATATTTTTTATATTAATATTACATATGTATAATAATATTACTTATATTAAAATTGTATAATATGAACATATTACATAATATAATTAAATAGGCCGGCCTGTTAGGCTTAATAGGCCTTTTGGATGGCCTACAGCCTGGCCTATTTAACTAAATAGGCTTTTCAAAAACCCTGTGCCTGACCTGTTTACGAAGAAAGCCTGGTCTGGCCTGGCCTGTTATAGGCCAGGTAATAGGCCCCTAGTAGGCGGTCTGGCCTGTTTCCACCCTTATCTGTAACTCAATATTGCAGCACTTCTATTTCTCTGGGTGTAGCCCACTTATGCTAAGGTGGAATAAGAAGGTCAATCTCAATTTCACTTAAACATGAAGAGACTTCCCCTTCAAGAAGCTTGAGCACTAACCCAACAACTTATGATAATAACTTTATAATTACAATATTAATCTCAATTAAATTATCATAACAATTGTTGTCATACTCCATTATGATAATAACAACTTTATTGTTTGTATGTTACACCTAGAAACGACTACATAATTAAGTAAAGGTCTTAAGTAAAATCAAGTTAGACTTGATATGCTAAACTTCTTGAACTCTAACTTAGAGGAAGGAGACTAAAAGACTTTGCACTTAAGGATCTGGCTAGGATGCATTCACATTAAGGAAGCTCGTTAATTAAGAACAAGAGATGATATGTTAAAATATAAAATTAATAATAAATAAATATAGAGTAAAGTACACTAACACCTTTGAGTTTTAATGAAATTACACAAATCGCTTCTCAATTTTTTGCACATACAAAAAACTCTTAATTTATATACATACATTACATTGACTACTCATGCATGAGAGATAAATAAATGTGATCTTTTAAACAAAAAAAGTTATAAGTGTAATTAAGTTAAAAGATATTGTCAAAACAAATCTAAATAGTATACGAGTCAATAGATTTTCATTATTTTTTATTTATTACACTATAATATAAGAGTGATTTAAACAATATATCCTTAGAATTATTGATGCATTTTATAATGAACTAAAAATAATAAAAATGTATTGTCTCGTATACTATTTGAACTTGTCTCTATAATATATCATATTTTATTTAACCTAATTACATCTGTCATCTTTTTTTATTTAAAATAATACATTTATTTCTCATGAGTGATAATCAGTGTAATATATGTATATAAATTATGGAGGTTTTATAAGTGTAAAAAATAAAAGAATGATGTGTATAATTTTACTAAAACCCAACGTGTCATGAAGTTGAGTCATAAATATATCATATAATATGAGACAATTTAAATTTGATTATTATATATCAATTATAAATGAGTCGACCTGGTTAGTAGAACATGAGACATTAAGCATTGACACTAGGATTCCAATTTTGGTACATACACCCTCCCTCATTTTTTAAAAGAACTTTTTGCCTATAAAAAATTAGAAATTAAAACCAATCCGATACAATCGCCAATGAAGAAAAACAAGTAATCAAAAAAGTTTCAAACTTGTTGCTTGATTTTGAGACGATTTCAATATTTATCTTTCTTGCTTTTGTTTGACCTAAATTTGTACACACATACTGTTTAAATAGTGAAGGTTTATATGGTTAGAATATAGGTTGCCTTGTTTTGGCTATATTATGAAAAATCCCCTGTGAAGCATATGCATTATCTTTAAAGGGTTACGTATTCAGAAGGCTCTATCAAATAAGTTTGAACAGGAAACAGATATGTAGAGGTTAAAAAAGAGTAAGACTCCTCTTAACTAATGGAGTCTATATATATAATTTATTGAAACTTGCAAGTGTAACTGTAGTTTATTATAGTTGTTTTCTTTCCAAAATTAACTAAATGTGTTCACCTCACGCAATTGACTTGTACTATATTGTAGATTTGTTGTCTAACCATTTGTCTTGACCCAAAAGTATACATACTTTGGATTAAAAGCCTGGCCTAATTTTCCTTCTACCTTAAACAGTAAATGATTGACAAGAAATAGGGCATGTGTGATGAAAACTTGAGAGTTGAGACAATCATCTTGTACGTACAACATTAAGGTTATTTGATAAAAATATTTCAAAAGGTACATTAATTAAACTAAGGTGTAAGCTAGCTTAGTTAGAAGTTGAGATTAAATTTTGGTTCATGCTTCTCCTTCTTTATATGTAATATAATGCGTATGTAGTGTTGATGAAATATAGACTTTAGATTTTGTATTTCTCATATCAACAACGATAACCGCTTGTGATTTTGAGTGTTTGATCTATATTTAAGTTGACATCCATTATGTCTAGTTATTAAACTTTTTTGCTTATCAAGAAAAATTGACCATAAGCATTGTCATAAAAAATTCACAGCATACGGCATTAAAAAGGAAATAGAGAAAGAAGAAAAACGTAGAAACCTATACAGTATAAACCACGTCTATATATGCATGTAGTTCAACAAAAATCACATGGCAATAGTATCTCCATAAGCCACAATTGCCTAAAACAAGGAACCTTGAAAACAAGGTTGTGGAGTATGCACCAAGCAACATTTTCTACTTCAACAACAAAATGTACATACATGAACATGGTGCCGCATTTTGTGACCTGTATAGCTTCAAAAATAAAAATTTAGTCCCTAATTGAAGGAAATGGATCTTCTTATATATTTTCCCTTGTTATAAATGCATAGCCAGGAGAGAAATAGCACAAAGAGATTTTATTATTGTGCCTGCTCAAAATTTGTGAAATTTCTCTTATGTAATTTTTATATTCATCTCTTTTTTTTACCTGATTACATAATAAAAACTAGAGTAAACTTCAGTGGTACACTTTAAGAAAAAAATAATATTTATTGTGTCTGTTCTGTGCTTCTGTTTGCATTTCCAAAAAGACATATCCCATTTCTATTGTGTTGATATTCATACATTGAATTAAAAAGTGATAACCAAATCGCTAACTTTATTCATGAATATCTGCAAAACCAAGGAAAATCATTGTGCTTCACGTGCCTTGGGAGAATATAATACAATCAGCATCAAATAGTGCTGCACAGAGCTCACATGATATGATAATAATGGAATAATGATTCGGTCTCTTAAATTATGTTTCAAGTCCTTCACTAATAATAATAATAATAATAAAACTAATAAATTTTTAAATTTTTAATTAATATAATATATTTTCATTGATGCAAAATAAAATTTGGGATAATAATATAATAATGACTCACCCTTACATATTATGTTGCAAGTTTCTAAATTGCATTATTTGGACGTGTGCTTCTATGTTAGCCCGATTTGGTAGCTAACTAGAAAATAATTATGCATCATTCTTGGTCCTAAAAGATTGTACATGCTAAAGAATGTGAACGATTCTTATTCTTAAAAAGAATGTTGAACACAACCTAAACATGAGTAATAATGATTAATTTTATATTGCTTTGCAAATATATGTTGAAATTGTGAAAAAGATCTTTGTTCTTAACCTTGACAAGGTTTTGATGAGAACATAAATATTACCAAAAAGAAGAAAAAGAAGATTACTTATGAAGACCAAGAAAATTAAAGCTTCAAGACAATTAGTCTAAGTCTAAATATGTACTTTTATCATATACTCTTTAATATACCAAAGTAGTAATGTTCAAAATATTTTAACAGAAATTGAAACACTTAAGTTTTAAATGAAAACATTTTTCAAAATACTGTATAAACAGGTTACTGAAATTTGAGTAACAGGTTAAATGAGTGAGAACTAGTTATCCAACAAAATTTGAATTGGAGTAACCGATTACTCAAATTCGAGTAACCGATTACTTTGAGTGAATTTTAAATTCACTATTGGACAGAGAGTTTGAGTAACCAATTACTCAAGTGAGTAACCGATTACTCAATGTAATTTTTCAAAACATCACATTTGGGTAACCGATTACACACTTGTTGTAATCGGTTACTGAGAGTTGTTACATCAGTTTTTCATATTTGAAACTCAAGGTTTTTCATCCCAAACGAAATGCATTCATTCCAAACAATTCCTACTCTTTCATAAAGGTACAATGACTGATTGGAAAGCCTATTTAAAGGCCTTAGAACTCACAATGAAGAACAACTTTTTCACAACTCTTTCATAACTCTTTCACACTTTTCTCACAACTTTCCTACACTTTTCTGAAATAGTTTTCTGCACTTCTAGCAACTTGAACTCAAACTTTCAAAGCTATTTTTCTGAGTTGTTTGCAGTAAAGTGTTTTAAAGATTTGTAAACTTAAAGAGCATTATTACTAAGTATACAAAAGAGTTGATTGAATTGCAAGTATTATTATATTTCATACTTGTAAAGGCAATCCAAGTCATCATTATAATTCTTCACTCATTGTAATTACTTTCTTTCACGGGGTGTGAATAGAAAGGGGATAGAGTTACTTGGAAAGGTGTTTTCCATTGGTATAAGTATTAGTGAGTGTCTAAGGTACATAGAGATCTCGGGGTGAGATATTGTAATTACAACTCATAATATTTAGTGGAAAATCTCTTGTGCTGCAAGAGTACTAGACGTAGTCTTCGGTGGACAAGAAGGTGAACCAGAATAAAACATCTTTGTACTCTCTTCTCCCTTACCTCTTTGATTTATTCTTTTTTATTTTCTGCAATATTATCCGCTACACTTTAACTCTTCATTTGGCTGCAAGATCATTCCTAGGAGAAGGCTCTAACATAAACTGTCCTCCAAGTTTTGTTGGAAAATGCTATGACTTCTGGTAAATCTAAATGAGAATATTCATAGAATCTCAAGACTTGGATATATGGAACGCAATTGAAGAAGGACTCTATGAATCCTTCACAGTTATAAACAGTGTAAGGGAAATAAAGCCTATATCTTCATGGAATGATGAAGACAAGAAGAAGGTGCAATATGACCTAAAAGCAAAGAACATCCTCACTTCTTCTCTTGGAATTGATGAGTTCTTTAGAGTATCTAACTATAAATCCGCTAAGGAAATGTTGGATACTCTAGATACCACACATGAGGAACGGAGGAAGTAAAAAGGTCAAGGCTAAACACTCTATCTCAAGAATATGAAATGTTTCGAATGAAACCTGGAGAGAAAATACTGGATCTTCAAAAGAGATTCACCCATCTTACAAATCACCTTCTTGTTCTTGGTAAGGTATTATCTAATAGTGAATTGAACTTGAAAGTTCTAAGATCACTTACCAGAACATGGCAACCAATGGTAATAGCCAATTCGGAAAATAAAAGTTTATCGAAAATGTCTTTGGCTGCGTTATTTGGAAAATTGCAGGAACACGAGTTCGAATTCAGCCAACTGGACCAACATGAAGAACATGAGAAGAAAAGGAAGAATATTTATCTAAAAGCCAAAATTGACAAATATGAGTCATCAGAGGATGAATCTGATAAAGAAGAGATAGAAGATATGAGTCTTCTTTTGAAGAAATGCAGCAAATTCCTCAAAAGGAATAAAGGTGGTAGAACTGGACAAGTAAGAAAATTCATCATGAACAACGATACCTCTACTTCAAATCAGACTTTTACATGCTTCGAATGTGGCAAGGTTGGCCACATGAAGATGGATTGTCCAAATTTGCAAAAGAATTCATTCAAGGGAAAGAATGAAATAAAGACCGGAAGAAGAGCATATATAGTTTGGGAAGACAACAATATCAGTTCCGCCTCTGAACTAGAAAATGAGGAACATGCACATCTCTCTTTGATGGCATCTCATCATTCCGATGGTGAAGAGGTAAATGACTCAAAACTACATTCAATGACCTGCATGATGAGTACATCAATCTCACAAAAATGTTTTTAAAATAGAAAACTGAGTTAGATTCATTTAGAAACATACCTTCATCATCTTCATGTCAAAATTGTATTGCTCTTGAAAACAAAGTTACAACATTGAATCTTGAACTTAATAAATTAAGTAAGAGCAGTAAAAGTTTAAATGGGATCATCAATGATCAACGATACTCAATAGATTGAAGAGGTCTTGGCTATTCAAAAGGCCACGTTTCTAAGAAACCTAGTGTCCCAATTAAGATAAACTTTCACAAAGGAAGTATTCATGCTCATAAACATAATAATAATAAAACTAGGTATATAACCATCACCTCACATGCACATATTGTAAACATCATGGGCATACCCCAAACACTTGCAAAATTAGAAAATATGGTGTACCCATTGGTTATTATAAATGGGTTGAGAAATGTGCTAACCATATAGGACCCAAAGAATATTGGGTACCTAATAAAACTTAACATGTTTTGCAGGATAATTTGGGAGTCACCTACAACCTATGGTATTTGGATAGCGGCTGCTCAAAACACATGATGAGCGACAGATCAAAATTCTCTATCTTTACTCCAAGGGACAAAGGATATGTCACATATGGTGATAATAACAAAGGAAGAATTCTTGGAGTTGGTAGAATTGGTAAGCCTCCCTCAATTACTATAGAAGGTGTGTTATATGTTGAAGGACTCAAGCACAACCTTCTTAGCATAAGTCAACTATGTGACAAAGGCTTCCATGTGGCATTCTACCCAGATAAGTGCATCATAGAAACTAAGAATCTTCATCACTCTAAACTAGTTGGTAAGAGAATAAACAATATATATATATATATATATATATATGATTGATATGAATTCATCTTTACCAATAACATATTTAGTTATAAACGATAATCATGATGCATGGCTATGGCATAGGAGAATTGCTCATATTCACATGGACCATTTGAACAAACTTATAAAGAAAGACTTAGTTGTTGGTTTACCCAAAATGAAGTTTGTTAAAGACAAACTATGTAGTGCTTGTCAAATGGGTAAACAAACAAAAGCAGTTACTACATATGGACTTGTTTGGCCCTTCAAGGACAAAAAGTTATGGTGGTAACTACTATGCCCTTGTTATAGTAGATGATTTTTCGAGATACACTTGGACTATATTCTCAGTGCATAAGAATGAGGCATTCAAAGCCTTTAGCATTTATGCTAAAAGAGTACAAAATGAAAAATCACTTAAAATCGCTGCTATAAGAAGTGATCATGGGGGAGAATTACAAAACTCTTCTTTTGAAGAATTCTATGATGATCTTGGTATCAGTCACAACTTTTCTACTCCTAGAACACCACAACAAAATGCTGTTGTAGAGAGAAAGAATAGGTCTTTAGAAGAACTGGCTCGAAAAATGTTGAATGAAACTAGCCTCCCAAAATATTTCTGGGCAGATGCAGTAAGTACTACTTGTTATGTTTCGAACCGAGTTCTCATAAGACCTATTCTCAAGAAAACCCCCTCTCAACTCTTTAAAGGTAGAAAACCAAACATTTCTCATTTGCATGTATTTAGTTGTAAATGTTTTGCTTTAAATAATGGAAAAGATAACTTGGGCAAGTTTGATGCATAAGCGGATGAAGACATCTTCCTAGGCTACTCTCTTACGAGTAAAGCTTACAGAATTTTTAATAAAAGAACACAAGTCATGGAAGAATCTGTTCATGTATCTTTTGATGAAACCCATGCTGAGATAAAAGATGTGATAACTCCTGATGAGGAGGAACTGCCACCTATTCAAATGAAATTTCTATTATTGAATCTACAAATGATACTGAGCAATTGAAAATGAATGATAACCTACCATCTGAAGAAAAGCATACTCATTCATATTTACCAAAAGAGTGGAGAACTCATTGATACCATCCAATTGACAATATTATTACTGAATTAAATACGGGTATCACAACCCGACGATTGCTTGATAAAGCTTATCTTAACATGGATTTTGTCTCTCCATTTGAACCCTCCGAGATTGATGAAGCAATCAAGGATGAACACTGGATTCTTGCTATGCAAAAAGAATTAAACCAGTTTGAGAGAAATGAAGTTTGGGAACTTGTTCCTAGACCTAAAAATAGGCATGTTATTGGAACTCGGTGGGTATTTAGAAATAAATGTGATGAAAATGGTATTATAGTTAGAAATAAAGCTAGACTAGTAGCTCAAGGATACACCCAAAAAGAAGGTATCAATTTTAATGAAACCTTTGCTCCGGTCGCTAGACTTGAAACTATTAGGCTACTAATTGCATATGTTTGCTCTTTGAATTTTCAGTTATATCAAATGGATGTAAAGAGTGTTTTCCTCAACGGCTACATTCAAGAAGAAGTGTTTGTTGAACAACCTCCTGGTTTTGAAGATTACAAACATCCTTCTTATGTCTACAAAAAACATCCTTCTTATGTCTACAAATTCAAGAAAGCTCTATATGGCTTAAAGCAAGCTCCTCGTGCATAGTATGATCGTCCAACTAAATTTCTACTTAAAAAAGATTTCAACAAAGGAAAGGTCGACACTAATCTCTTCATAAAGAAAATAAATCATCATACTCTACTTGTTCAAATTTATGTAGATGATATTATTTTCGGTTCTACTAATGAGTTGTTATGTAGTGATTTTGGCAATATGATGCAAGGAGAGTTTGAAATGTCTACGATGGGGAAGTTAAACTACTTCCTTGGATTAAAAATCAAACAACTTGACAATGGTATTTTCGTAAGTCAATCGAAATACTGCAAAGATTTGACATGGATGGATGCAAGCCAATAGCTACTCCTATGGGATAGGGAACTTACATCGATACGGATGAAGCAGGAAAATCCATCGAGATATCAAAGTATCAAGGTATGATTGGATCTCTTTTATACTTAACTGCCAATAGACTTGATATCATGTTTAGTATGTGTCTGTGTGCTCGCTATCAATCCAAACCAAAAGAATCACACTTTGTTGTTGTTAAGAGAATCATGAAATATCTTAAAGGCACAACTAATGTTGGACTGTGATATCCAAAAGGAAGTATATGTGACTTTGTTGGATATTCAAATTCAGACTTTGCAGGATGCAAAAGTGAGAGGAAAAGTACAAGTGGTACTTGTCATATTTTAGGGAATGCTTTAGTTTTCTAGTCATGTAAGAAACAAGCATGTGTAGTCCTAAGCACTGCTGAAGCTGAATATATTGCAACAGGTAGTTGTTGTGCCCAAGTGTTATGGCTTTAGCAACAATTACGAGATTATGGTTTAGACTTGGATTGCACTCCTCTAAAATGTGACAATACTAGTGCAATAAACCTCACAAAGAATCCGGTTATGCATTCAAAAACCAAACACATTGATATAAGAGGTATCACTTCCTTAGGGACCATGTCCAAAAGAATGATGTGTTTGTAGAATTTGTTGATACTCATAACCAACTAACATATATATTCACTAAATGCTTATATATGATTATATGTGTGCTTCATTATATCTATTTCATGTCTACTTGAACTTAAATGTGTTGATTTATGTTTAAAAATTTCAATTTTTGGGTTAAAAATCATTTTCATAGCTTAATTTTGCTTAAAAATAAGTTTTTCACGGGTCAGTAATCGATTACACTAGAGAGTAACCGACTACAGGGTTGAACAACATGTTTCAGTAACCGATTACTCAAAGTGAGTAACCGATTACTTTGAGTTGTTGTTTGAAAATTTTAAATTTTTTAATTTGAGTAACCGATTACTCAAAGTGAGTAACCGATTACTCTGTGTTGTTTTATATGTATTTTTTCTGCATTTTTAAACTTTGTCAAACTCATCTTCCTCATCAACTCGTGTTCTCTCTTGCTCAACCCTCTCAAACCCTAAAATCTTCGTTTTTGATCTGTTTTAAATGATTTTTGTGTCTATGCTTATCACATTTTCATTTCTAAACCACCACTTTTATAACGCCCCGAAAAATACTTCTAAAAAAACATTGCGGAAAAATGGGTAAAATTTTTTTTTTTGGATAAAGAGATTGTATAAAATTGTTTCCTTTTAAAACCTTCCTTTTCCGGGACATCACTTTAAGTAACTCAAATGCGGAAAATCAACTTATCGTTATCGAATGATAACTTAACCTGATTCACAATTTCCTGAATAACACAATTCATATAAATGGTTAAGTCATCTTTAGTTCATACAAACTAAATCAACAAAGGCGGAAACTACATCGCCACTAACAT
>NC_032026.1:8381729-8381970 GCF_001865875.1 Lupinus angustifolius | reverse complement strand
GAAATAGAGAGAGTAAGACATCTAATGAACGTAAATTCATTGACGGCGTGGACTTACTCAGAATATTACACTTAGATACGAAAAACAGTTCATATATATATATAACATATTACATTATAACTCATCAATTATTCTCGTAAACAATTATTCGATTTACCTGAGTAATACAATCAAACTCATCAATTGTTCTCATAAACAATTATCTAATTCACCTGAGTAACATAACCAGACTCATCAATTG
>NC_032026.1:8288188-8381629 GCF_001865875.1 Lupinus angustifolius | reverse complement strand
TTTCCTCTCCACTACTTCATGGTCACAATGCAATGCATTCTTAATCAGAATCAAATGCAAATGTATAAATCAAACACATGATCGACCCATCCTTAAGCCATCTCCCGACAAGGAATGCTTCTCGTGCGACCCGATAGTACGTCAACCGTACATGTTCAAGGTAACATCTCTATCACAACAACACATCACCGAATATTCCTGGACGGTCACATGACCAAGCCTTTTACGGTCGGTCGATCATTTTTTAGTGATATCATGTATCCTTACTAGGGTACCCCCTAGTTCACGACCTCAAGTCGGATACTTGCCCAACAAGGCATAAACACAAACAATACTTTCACAACATCATCTTTATACCATTTAAGACATGATCTAATTCCACAACCTTTATACCACAACACCCTACTCGGGTTCGTCGCATTGTTCACAACCTCATTTTTCTTCAATCTTTCCACACTGTCCCTCGCCCAAGCGGGGACTAGTCACCTAAGCGACCATTCGCCTTTAATCTCCAATAGACTGAAGCTTTCCTCGCCTAGGCGAAAGTATTATCGCCCAAGCGAGAGGGTTCCAGAAACTCATTAAATTCTGGAAAATTTTTTTTTTTCGTCCAATCGAGTTTTTGCTCGTCCGGGCGGACTTTCGTTCGCCCAGGCGAAAATCCTGAATTTTTTTTTTTCGCACAATCGAGTTTTTGCTCGCCCGCGCGGACTTTCTGTCGCCCGGCCTCGCCCCGGCGAAATCCTGGAATTTTTTTTTTCTCCCAATCGAGTTTTTGCTCGCCCGGGCAGACTTTCGGTTGCCCCGGCGACGCCTGGTTCGCCCAGACTACTGGGATTTGGACAGAATGCTAATTTTTGCCATTTTCAACAACCAAGACACATTTAAACATGGTTTTTCAACCACCTGCACTCAGAAAATTTTCCAACATTCAACCACCTGCACTCAGAAAATTTCACAACAACATTCATATACAATATTCAACACATTTCATCAACAATCACATATATTCAAAAGCATTCAAACATAAAAATCTTGGGTTTCTTAA
The DNA here is from genome assembly GCF_001865875.1 of Lupinus angustifolius. Lineage (NCBI taxonomy): Eukaryota > Viridiplantae > Streptophyta > Magnoliopsida > Fabales > Fabaceae > Lupinus > Lupinus angustifolius. The sequence continues at coordinate 8,380,581 of NC_032026.1, read as the reverse complement.
ACCCAAGTTAACTCCAAAACCTTTGAGATGGTTTAGGAGATCCGGGTGTCATATTCGGACACCACTATGTCACGATGTGTTCTCTCTCACCTTAATGAAGCGTGCTTTACGAAATCCCTATGGTTCGGTTGGGTTGCAAGGTTCAAATGCCGGAAATCTTCGTAACTACCATAATAAAACTCGTTAGTTTCCGATATTTCTAAAATCGTTACCAAAATACTTAAAACTCCATATTCCGATTTAAAACATTCTTTGATAATCTTACCACTTTAAAGTAAGTTATACAAAGTATCATTTAAGAGTTTCATGAGACCTTCATGTACTCATAAACCTCAACATCATTTTTAACAAAGATTTCTATTTTTCCAACTTGTTTCAAGCCATGGTTTAAGGCTAAAAACAAGTAGAAATACATACATTCTCATTTTTACAAAACATTTCCTAAAGGTTCCTTTGATTTTATCATCATCCCCTTTGGCTAAAACAACAAAAATACGTAATACAACATTATAACAACTCTATGAACACAAGTTGTTCATGTTTTCAACAAGATATTTTCATGAGTTCAAGAACCACATCATTTTCGGTTTTGAAGAGAAAATGAGTTATAAAGCGTTTTAGAAAATTTCAACGGTTGAATATGTTCTTGACATACTCATGAACGACATACTTAAATCTCATCAACATCCATTGGTTGAATGTTGAGAGATCAAGGATTGAAGATGGAAGAAGACTTGAGAAAAATGAGAGAAAAATGGAGAGAGTTACCTTCTCTTTGAAAATGCAAAAGTGAGTGAGTGAAGTGTGGAGTGTGAGGGTTTAAGGAGAGAGGGAAATCAGATTTTCCCTAGGCAATAATGACAAATCTCATAGGGTGGCTAATGATGAGCTCATGAGATATGGTGAAAGTGATGGGAGATTTGCTTTATGGAAGTCAAATCTCTCATCCCAATGCGTAATGATCACCTTGCGGACACGTGTGATAAACATTCCCGAGTATAATCGGCCAATACTCGATCGGGTATTTTAAATCGTCCGATCCTAATATTCGATTAGAATTTCGGATTTCGGCCAATTTCAAGAAAAAAACTCAACTAGAGTTTCATCTAGTTCTTTACCGAAAATTTCCAGAAATTCATTTTCGAATATATAATTAATGAAAATATTAGGAAAATCTTATAATTCAAACTCGTAAAATTCGCGGTGTTACAACTTTCGTGTTTAGTAGCATAAATCAAAAACACACAAATCTCCAATACCTCAAAACCTAAACCTTCAAAACCGGAAATTCATGGCTTCCTATTCAAAAACCAAGAAGCAACGCACCTCCACGACTCAAAAGAGGTAAGGAACTACTTCTATGGAGTCCAACCCTCTGGATTTGGAAAAGCTTCTAGCTAATGAGGAACAATGCAAAGTGTTCGAAGAACATTTCTATGAACGCATTGTTTTCACTCCAAAATTCGGTAATGTTGGAAATTTTGAGTTTGAAGATTTTATTTTCCCTTATCTTTTACGTCAACAAAACCTTTTTGATTTTTTTTGTGAGACAAATGAAATTTATCCAGAACTTCTGCGAGTATTTTACTGTAACTTGAACTTTCGGAAAAATCGTTTTACTTCATATGTCAAAGGAAAATACATTATTTTGGATCTTAAAATCTTTAGTTCATTGTTATGTAGTATACCCTCTCAAGGTAGCATAACGGGTTACGACGTTGTGTGTGAATTGGATAATTATGATCGAAAGGATTTTTTATCATATTTTATGTAGACTTTCAAAAAGGGAAATAGAAATGCGTAAGCAACAGGGCTTTTGCGAGACCGTAAAAAACCGAGACATCCTATCTGGTGCATATCTCAAGCTTGAGGACCGTTTGCTTCATTATTTTTTGAGCTATGTCATCTTATCAAAATTTTCAAATTATTCTCAATTAAGTGACATAGAACTCCAATTGATGTATGCTTTAAAGTTTACATCAAGATCAATTGGGCTCTAATGATAATGAGACAAATGTGAAATGTTAGAAGTTCTCAAAGTCCTTTGTCATATGCAATCTTCATAATAACATTCTTCAGCATTTCGGTGTTTCTACAAATGGTGAAACAAAGGTGCCTCTGAATCTTCGAGAAAGCCAAATTGATGTGGAAGTGATCCACAAAATGGGTTTCACCCAAGACCCTCGAACCCGTACCTATAAACATAGAATCGATAAACCGACTGTTGTTGCTGAACCATCTGAACCTAAACCTCCTAACCCTCCTGAACCACAACCGTATGAGTTTCATGCTAAATCGTCCTCATCTACTACCATGCCTACGAACCAAATGATTATGAATGAGTTGTTTTCTTTCTGAGGCTACATCACTAACTGGATGGATGCTCTCGACTCTCAGAATCAACAAATCCATTATGAACTTCATTGCCTCTCCTCTAGGATGGATAGCGTGGATATTGATTAAGACAATTCGGAGCCTGAGTCTTAGAATATATGTTGTTAGGATTTTATGGTTGTATTATTTTCAAAATTTTTTCAAAATTTGGACAAATTTTTAATTTTGCTTATTTATTGTTTTTAAGTTATTGCTGCATATTCCTGGACAAGTTACTTTATGATGTTTTGTGCTTTATTGTTCCATTCCTGGATACATGTTTGAAACATCTTATTTATGTATTGCAACTTACTTATCTATATCTTGATCTGTACATGCGTATATGATATCATATTGATATATCTTGATTATATAAGTGTGTGTATATTATATATTATGTTGGAATCTCTTTGCTTTTCAATTTTTTGATGAAGTCAAAAGGGGGAGAAAAGTTGGGGGAAGTGTATTTTCTGTAAAATTATTTCAGGCACATTACTCCAAAAGAAAGGGGGAGCATACAAGATAGGGGGAGCATACTCAAGTCAAACTTCAACATATGCTGCTCTCACGAAAACTACACTGTCAAAAAGATCTTGGTTTGTCATCATCAAAAAGGGGGAGATTATGAAGAAGATCTTTGCTCCTAACCTTGGAAAGGTTTTGATGAAGACACCAATATCACCAAAAAGAAGAAAATGAATATTACTTATGAAGACCAAGAAGATTAAAGTTTCAAGACAATTAGTCTAAGTCTAAATAGGTACTTCTATCATATACTCTTTAATATACCAAAGTAGTAATGCTCAAAATATTTTAAAAGAAATTGAAACACTAAAGTTTTAAATGAAAACATTTTTTAAAATATTGTGTAACAGGTTGCTGAAATTTGAGTAACAGGTTACATGAGTGAGAATCAGTTATCCAACAAAATTTGAATTGGAGTAACCGATTACTCTAAGTGAATTTTAAATTCACTGTTGGACAGAGAGTTTGAGTAACCGATTACTCAAGTGAGCAACCGATTACTCAATATAATTTTTCAAAACGTCACGTTTGGATAACTGATTACCCACTTGTTGTAATCGGTTACTAAGAGTTGTTACATCGGTTTTTCAGATTTGAAACTCAAGGTTTTTCATCTCAAATGAAATGCCTTCATTCCAAACATTTCCTACTCTTTCATAAAGGCACAATGACTGATTGGAAAGCCTATTTAAAGGCCTAAGAACTCACAATGAAGAACAACCTTTTCACAACTCTTTCACACTTTTCTCACAACTTTCCTACACTTTTATGAAATAGTTTTCTGCACTTTTAGCAACTTGAACTCAAACTTTCAAAGCTATTTTTCTGAGTTGCTTGAAGTAAAGTGTTTTAAAGTTTTGTAAACTTAAAGAGCATTATTATTAAGTATGCAAAAAAGTTGATTGGATTGCAAGTGTTATTATACTTCATACTTGTAAAGACAATCCAAGCCATCATTATAATTCTTTATTCATTATAATTTCTATTCAACTAATTCACCCCCCTTAATTGCAATCTCAGTCTTACAAAAACTTATGAACTGACAACATTATTTTATTGTAAATTGAAAATGTTTTTTTTGTATAAATTGAATTTGTATATGACTATTGTTCTAGTTCATAAGGAATGCATATCTAAAAGACAGAAAGTGTTCAAGTATTATTTGGATCAAGTAACATGACAAATAATATTCTCTTAACCAATTAACTTAAAAACTATCAATAAGGCGTTGGTATATTAGTATAAGATTCAACTGGATTCTAAGGTCGATAGTTCGATTTCTGTAAACGATACTTGTTGGGAGGGACAATCGTGAACCCAAAAGAAATTAGTTTTTTACCCAAAAAGATGAGGATACCCTTAATAGTACCATAAAAATTAACTAAAAATTATTTTGTTTTTTGTACATAACAAGAATGAAGTAGAAAGTATCATATCATTAAAATATGACTTATAATTTAAAATTATTTTACATCTTAGTAGGATACATTATTTCTTATAAAAAAAAAAGCAATGGGTTGTGGTATAATTTCACACATGTTAAAACCAAATATAATCACATATTAACTCCAAGAGAGAATGAAGGGGATTTTGAAATTTTTATGTCCATTTATTGCATTTTAAGAAGGGATTTTAAATTTATTTTTTGGCTCCAATTTAAAATTTGAATCACATAGTTTTTTGGGTCTAGGATACCTAGAATAAATCTTTTCTCCACTGTAACAATGCCATTGTGATTTTTATAAAGCCAAAAAATTATTATAATACCAAATGTGACTGCAAAATGATTATTTGACCCTTTAAAAAGATAGTAGTAAGTGAAAATTATTGTTGGATAGAAATTTCATTAGGACTTTGAAAAATCATGAAATTGTTGCTTTACCTTTAAATAGATAACAAGCGATCATTTGATTTTAATAAAATCACAAACAATATTTCAAATACAAATTATATTTTTATTTAATTATGGAAAATGAAAATTAGGGGAAATTGACATATGATCTTTTAAAAATGGAATTCCCTTTAATAAAAAGGCAAATTAAATAAGTGATGTTTAATTTCCTTATAATCATTTTCAAATTTTGTTTAAATATAAAAATGAAATTTGGCTTTATTTTGTATCACTGTGGAACCAATAAGTGACCATTAAGCAATATTTTGATGACCTTTTTTATTGTGATCGAAAATAAGAATTTGGAAATCATTATTTAAAATGGTATCATCAATGTCCATTTAAGATATTTTTATTTAAAAATGAGACCTATAGAATTGATGCTAAAATTCCTCAAATCAATAATTTTATTTTTTTATTTTTACGACAATATTCTTACAATCATTACTATTATTATTATTGGTTTTTTAGGAAGTATTTTGGGTCGGAGGTGTTATATTCATCATTTTTTTCATTTAGTTGGAAAGATGGTTTAATTTTACAAGATTTTGATACAGTGATAAGATAATTTTGACACTAATGTTAAAAAAGGATGAGTAAAATGTTCACGAAGCAGTGAATTGTACATGGAAAATATATAATGTTATAAAAGTGATGTATTCAAGTAACTTGAAGTGCAATATACATGTGGTATGTGAACTTGGGCTTGTGAGGGAGTAGATAAATGTTAATATAATTCATTGATTGGGTATCACTTCTTTTAAAAATAAGTTTTTTAAACTTATTCCACATCTTAGTCATTAATTTTAGGGATATCTAATAATTTAGATCTATTTATTCATTCATACCATTGGATTTTTCTACAATTGATGGTTCGGATGAAAAGTAAATTTAAAAAACTTACTCTGGAGTAAGTGGATCCTTCCTCTAATCCATTATTTCATGATTTGTTCTTTGTTTAAGCTACACATGATGGATAATCTTGCACTCTAAGTTGTTAACCTATTATTGTAAATGGATGAAGTGAATGAATCCTAGCGAGTTCCCCGCTCGATCGCCACAGCTTAAACAAAACATGCATGCTTAGAATTAAATAATTAAATATTAAATAATCAAATAATATACATACAGAAATTTCAACTTAAGTTATTGCTGCATATATAAGTCAGGTAGTACCATAAAAGAACGTAGGAGAATGTTGAGTTTTACATAATTTTGATGAAAAGTATTGTATAAGTATATCCGATGAATAACGTATACATTTCTATATTAGTTTCTCCTTAACCCTTATACTACTACACAATGAGTGCAGAAAACAGAATCTTTGTAAGAGTCAGTTCAAGTATTATATTACTAACTGCAATTCCAAAAAAACGGTGTATTATGTGGAGATGTTTTATTTTTGCAGCAACAACTTTATACATGAAGGGTTTTCAACTGCCTTTTCCAATACTCGAGTTCAAGTCTTCCATGAAAAAAAAGTTAGTCACATCATCCTATGGATAAATGTAGCTAAATAACTTCTCTTTTTGACGAAAGTGGTATAGTATAGAAACTGAATTAAAAACGAAGAGAAATAAATGTAAAAAATAGGAGTAATAAATAAATGTATGATTGAAAATTAAAATAGAAATAATTATTGAGTCTTTAGAGCTTCTAACAATTTGGAATAATAACATACATGAGAAAGTAATAAACTTTTATGTGTATGAATTTAATTGAAAATACAAAATTTATAATATATGATTATGAATAATACACTAACAACATACCCATATAGATTTAATAGGTATGCACTGACAGCGTAAGTGTTTTTTACACTGTCAATAAATCATCTACCATTAATTTGTTAACTATCATTGACTCTCAAACAAAAGTAATACAAATCAATAATGGATAATGGACTGACAATATAAAAAAATTTACACTATCAATGCACAAATTTTAAAGTCTACATATATACTTGTCAAACCAATAATATGAGCATTAGGTTGAATGGTTAGATCAATTCTACCATTGGTGCAAATGATGTTGGTTTACACTCTTAGTTAAACAAGGGATTAAACCACATTAAATTGTAGAATTATAGTTTCATTGGATTAAACTAAGAAACAAACTAGATAATTCACTTAAAGTTAAAAATGGAGTGAAAATACTTCAACATTCATCTTCATTTCAATTAAAGAAAGGTAAAATATTGCTCCAATATAATTATACATAATTGTTGATTTTATATATTTTTAACTTTTAAATATAATTATACATTAATATATGATCAGTAATAAGATATTAATATTGATGGACTGATGTTTCTTTAATGTTCAACTTCATTTCAAAAAATATTACTTTGATATAATTATAAAAATTATGTATAATTGTATTATATATATATTAATCATTATATACTCTTATATAATTAATAGTTATATATAATATATATCATTCTGTCTGACAAAAGGCACGTCATCCAATTTAATATCCCCCTAGATTTCATTATAGTGCATTAATAAAATAAAATCATTTATATTTAATTTAAATATAATATTAGTGTCTTATAAAAAAATACTAGTGTAAAAATTCTACACTATTAATAAATCTAATAGCATATATCTTCCCATGTAACTTTTTAGATAATTATTATGAGTCAAATATTTTTTATGGTATTTTTTTTATATTATCCTGTAGGGTATGAATAAAACTCGCTTAGTCAATCTATCAATATAGAGTGTGCACGTGATATGCTGTTCATTTTCTATTATTATCTAATAGAATATGATCCATTTAATCATTACATTCTATATCCTTTTTTCTCTCTCCCATCTTCCATAATTTAGGTCCTTGTTTTTGTATACCTAAATGATGCTAATGTGCGTGTGTGTGTGAGTGAGACCCATTTGCAAAGTAATTTGTTATTGGTTTATACTTATATGAAGAACTTAAACAACATAAATACCCCTGGATTATAGTATTATGCTAATATCTAATAGGATGATCACTCGTCATTATCAACATATACGTTGTCTCACAGTTTGTGTCTCTCTATATGTCACAAACTTGTGATTGGTCAAAAATATATATTTAAAGTAAAATTTAATTATTAAATATTTTTCTAACCAATCACAAACACATGACACATAAAATCACTTATAAAAAATATATAACTAAACAGTTCAAGAAGAAAAAAAGTACTTAATCCAACAGTATAATACTATAATATGCCTAACTCACTCTATAGTCGGGGTGAAAATGAAAAAACACTTTCCAGATGATTAAGGAATAATTCGGAACGCAAAGGGCACTTTCCTTAAATACAGGCTCACTTATAGAACAAAGTTTTAGGCGCGGCTTTTCCATTTCCTTAATTTATTTTCTACGTTGAGTTATTTAATTTATTACACATGTCATACATAACTTGTTGAGTTATTTTTATGTACAATAATTTATGAATTTATTTATCACCATATCAGTAAATCATTCATATTTTATTATTATTCACTCTTAGAAAAAATAATAACTAATATACAGAATAAAGTTTTACGCTTCAACCCTTATATCATGGCAATTGCACCAAACAAATTAAATCTAACCTGCACAGTGCACTTTCACCCAAACCCTTAGCTCCTTATACTTATAAATACCTTCAAAAACCGTTCCAACTCCCACACACCCACCACCTTCTTCACCACTAATACCACTCCATTTTCCCAAACTTTTCTTACTCTATATTCTTCTCTCTCAAACATTAACTTCCAAAATGGCAAACCCAACACAAAAACATTGCCCTTGTTCTCTTCTCATTCTTGCAATCACATTTTCTTTGTTGAACTCAGCCACAGCCGAATCAGCCACGTACAATGTTGTCAATTTTGGAGCCAAATCAAACGGCCAAAAGGACTCTACCAATGCATTTCTTAGTGTGTGGTCTAAAGCTTGTGCTTCGGCCACACCCGCTATGATTTATGTCCCACAAGGAAGGTTCATGATTGGAAGTGGTGCCACCTTCAGAGGGCCTTGTGCCAACAAGGCTATTTCTATAAAAATTTATGGCACATTGGTGGCTCCTTCCGATTACCATGTCGTTGGACACTCCGGGAATTGGCTTCATTTCGATCGTGTGACCGGAGTTTCCATTAGTGGCGGGGTGCTTGATGGTCAAGGCACTGCGTTGTGGGGTTGCAAGAACTCAGCCAAAAGTACTTGTCCAACCGGAGCCACGGTATACAATTATTTCTTCTTACATTTCACCTTTTCATTTACACAGTATAATTATTCTACATTCTAATGTTATGGATCAAATGCTTCATGTTTCTGAAAATCACTTTTTATTTTTAAAGGTAAAAATAAAAATGTCATAAAATATTGTTTTTTTCTTTTGGCATAATTCCCCTCCCTATTAGAATCATTTGATTTTTTTTTGTATTATCAATGAAGTAATTCCATCACTATTTAGGTAAAGGAAGTAATTCCATCACTATTTGAATAAGGAAAGGAAGTAATTTCTCTTCCCTCCTAAGAATAGAAAACTCTTTACCTTTTAATTTTTTGAAGATCTAATGGAATCTAGAATTACTCATTTTTATATTATTAATGGTGTTTTCTTATCTTATGGCAAAGAATAATCAATTCCCTTTGAGTTTTGTGGGTGCTCTCCCAACAAATGTTCCTCACTTATTTGAGAGTATATGCCGAAGCATTGAGATAGAAAATTTTATTTATAATTAAAGAAATAGTTTATTAAGGGGTTATAATTGATGGCGCACATTTGATTTTATCCATTTAGTTCTATAATAATTTTTAATTTAAAGTTGGAGTTGAAGCTCGGTTTAACCCATGTGACCATTGTGAGTTTATTTAATGAGGGAGATAATGGAATGGAGCAGTTTTCAACTGCTCAATGTGGTTGCTAAAAATTGAAGTAAATTATATCCGGCGAGTTGTTAGTAATAATATATTCCATTGGGCCCTCTCTATAATTTGCTAATAATAGGTTATAACTGATATTATATATATATATTCAAACAGGGTCCATCAACTATGTCTTAAGTTTTCTGGGAAATTGGTAGCGTGCCACCCCTAAATTTTGGATATTCCCTCATGAGGAATACTATCTAACTAGAACAACAACTAGGCTTTTTATTGGCTGGCTCTCGGCAATCATTAACAATTTAGGTAAAGTTCATAGGCTCGTTCACCTTCACACACTTATTGGGTGGGTAGGATATACATTTGTATTTTGTATATTATATATATATATTTATTATTTCTTTTATATTTTATATATGTAAATAATGTACTATGCATATTTTGTATTATATATCACATTTATATTTTGTATGTATTATTAATTTTGTATTATTGTTTATTATGTTAAATATTTTTGCATGTAAAATATATATTGTTTAATTTATATGATGTGTATATAAATTTGTATATATTTTTTTAGTTTTGTTTAGTACGATCTCTGCAAGTCCATATCTATGATGATCAGGGCATGATATTTCATACCCTATTTAAAAATGGATATACTCATACCCTATTTAAAAATGGATATACTCATGTCTATCTTAATTTAGCTAAGTATTATATGGGTACATATAGGTAGCCCTAATTGTCAATACTATTCTCCATTGTATTAAATGATATTATCATAATATAATATGCTATAGTAAATCATTTCATTTCTAATCGTAAGGGGTTTCTTGTATATATTAATTAATTTGTTAAAATGGCATTTTCTTTATCAATCATATTACATCATTCTCGACTTTATCAGGAGTTTAAATACCTAGCAGTCTAGCAGCTTCAACATATAACACCACATGTGCAATATAAATCCAAGTTCAGACCGTACTCAGATCTTCAAGGAACTATTGAATGTTTACTATTATTGTGTAGTAAATTAACAAAACCACAGACACATAATAATCATCTGAAATTTTGATGAAATGGTAACGTTGTTTTTCTTTGTGTGAAACTGTTGCAGACATTGACATTCAGCAACTCTCAAAGCATTGTGATCAGTGGGTTAACCTCAATCAATAGTCAAATGTTCCACATAGTTTTCAACGGATGCAAAAACGTTAAAGCACAAGGCATAACGGTGGTTGCAGACGGAAACAGCCCTAACACCGACGGCATCCACGTCCAAATGTCCTCCCATGTCACCATCCTCAACTCTGAAATTCGAACTGGTGATGATTGCATCTCCATCGGTCCTGGCACCAATAACTTATGGATTGAAAACGTTGCATGCGGACCAGGCCATGGAATAAGGTATGCTTATTTTACTGTACCCATATATGATTAGGAGAGTTACCTTCTTAACTAGTAGGATAAAGGCTTGGTTGTTACTTGATTTTGCAAAATAATGAATTTTTATTGTATTTTGTAGCATTGGAAGCCTAGGAAAGGATTTGAAGGAAGCTGGGGTACAAAATGTGACTGTTAAAACAGTTACATTTACTGGTACACAAAATGGTGTTAGAATAAAGTCTTGGGGGAAACCAAGCAATGGATTCGTTAAGGATGTTCTTTTCCAAAATGCAATCATGGTTAATGTCCAAAACCCTGTTGTAATAGATCAAAATTATTGCCCGGGTAACAAGAATTGTCCTGGTCAGGTTAGTTACACTCAAATGTTAATTTTGCAAATTCACCCTTTTTAATAATTACTTAAGTATGAGTTTGACCCAATGATAAGATTGTTGCTTAATGACCACGAGATCACAAGTTTAAATCATAGAAATAGCGTTTGTAAGGTTAAAACTGTGTAAACCCACCTTTCACAAACTTCACTAAGTGGTGTCTCGTTCACTAGGTTGCCGATTTTCTTAGTATTGTTGTATTTGCCTCTATACTTTGCTGATCTTATTTTTTTCTTTTGATATTTGGTTGCCAAAATTAACAGGCTTCTGGAGTCAAAATCAGTGGTGTTACATACCAAGACATTCATGGAACATCTGCAACACAGGTTGCTGTGAAATTTGATTGCAGTTCTAGGTATCCATGCAGAGGGATAACGTTGAAGGATGTCAAGCTCACTTACCAAAACCAAGTTGCCCAAGCTTCTTGTAACAATGCTGGTGGAGCAGCGTTAGGTTCAGTTCAACCAGAGAGTTGCTTTTAGAGCAAATGTGCTAGGAACCATCTTGCACTACATTTTTTATTTATGCTACAATAATAAATTGAGTCTTGACTTGTGTCCTTGTCCACATAGTCATAAGATAGAGTGTCTCACTATAGTAGTTTGAAAAATGTTAGTGTTAAGTTGTTGATTTCATTGCTTGAGCCTGTGGCTTTTGTAGCCCATTGGGTTGAAGTGGAGCCTGGCCTTCTAACTGGTATGAAGCATAGAAAATCTAGATATCTATGGTGATTACTGATTATTGTACTTCTAGCAAAGAAAATGAAGAATATATACATATTATCTATATCTATACTACCTAAGTCAAAACATCCTGTACCAAAAAAAAAAGTGAAAACATAATGTAACCATCATCATGGTGTAATTTTTACTTTCCTATTTTGTTTTTAACATTTTTAATTTATACCAAAAAATCATATAATCCTAGGTAACTATTACTAACACAAATATAACATAGCTCACTTTAAATTGAACATTATACTAAACACCCAAAATTATAACTTAATGTATCATCGATACAAAAATATTTTAATTCTCTAAAATAAAATATATAAAAATTGAATATTTAATAAAAAATACTTAAATATATAAAATAATAATGCATGGGCATGTTGACATTTTATCTATACTATATATAAAGTCAAAACTTGAAATATTCTCTTATGGTGTAATTTTCATTTCCTGTTTTGCCCTTAACATTATTTAATTTTTTCAAAAAATCATAGAGTCCTAAACAACCACCATCAAAATATTAATTAACAACATATTTCACCTTAAATTAAATATTATTATAAACAAAAAAAAAATAATATAAAGTACACCAAACACAACAAATACATTCTAATTTTAAAAAATGAAATATACAAAAATTGAATATATAGTATTATGCAATGTTCACCGGCAGACACACACTAGTTTATCTATAAAGTTAAAATATGATGAACATAATAACAATTTTCAATTGTCTATTTTACCCTTATAATTAGGTTGAAAGCTACCAATTAAAGAAATTAATAATTTTAGAATTCTCTTTTATATCACATGCCAAAAAGTTGTGTATTTATTTTCACATATATTAAATATCATCAATAAAATAAAATTAAAAGTATATAATTCTCTAAAATAAAATATATAAAAATATGGGCTGGTAGGTACAAGGTGTCTGTCGACAAACTAGTATTATATAATAATTATATTACTTTATTTTGGATTTTCTAAATTACTTTATCGGATAAATTGATTATTTTAATATGGATATAGACTAAAAAGTTCAGCTACTTCGTTTTGGGAGGTAGGTCTTACATGGTTTGCTCTTGGATTTAAATACTTGTTTTGTTGATCATCTTATTATCTATTCATTTTGAAATGAAACTTTATCAATTTTAAGTTCACATTAATCTGAAGGTACTAAGGGAAAGTAGAACTTGTGGTTTGACTAAGTAGCACTTGTTCTGTAAGAGACGGGGTAAGGCAAAATTTCTAACATGACTTTTGTATATCAGGAAAATAAAATTTTCATGCAAAATCTTAATATATAGCATCCCAAGATATTAAATACACCATTTTCTATGGAAACTTTCTTATGAAATCATAAGATAAATATAATTTTCTTAATGTTTGAACTGAAGGGTATGAACAAAACTGAATGACACATTTTTGTTACAACAAAGTGTATTCCCTCAACATATAGGTAATGAATTAATTTTTTTTTTTGGGTGTGCTCCTCTTAACAAATACTGCCTACGGTTATAGAACTTCTAACCTTTGACTTAAAACGGTACATGACAATTTAGTAACACCTTATACCAACATCTTATACCAGTCGGCCAACACCTTCTTGGTCATAAATATTTTAAGTAACCAAAATGCATAAAGAAGGAAACACAATATAGAGGAAATGGAATACTGGTCTATTGCTTTTAATAGGAAAACAAATAACTTGGCATTAACGTTTGTTGTTTGTGTACGTAGATGTTTATTTATGTGTATTAGGCAAGTGACCATGCGTAAAAGTAAGTACCATTTCGGTGTACTAGGTTTCATTTCCTCTTCTAACCATGTTTTTAATAGTGATAGACAAGTAATTTAGTATCATGTGTTGAAGATCTCAGCGGCGAAAGAAATTTGGTTAGCCTAGTGTGTTGAGATTGAGTCATTCACAATTGCTATGGCTTTAGAGGGTACTGATGGAAGAGAGAGGGGTGAGGTAATACATGAAAATCCTAATCAACCAGAATAAATTGTGTCCTGCATGAAAATTCTATTTATGATTTTGTTGTAAATGAAAATTTTATGTCATGGTTTTAAATTGTGGTCCACAACCGCAATTGAGGTCAAAATATTGTGGTTTTAGTTCTCTCTGTAACCATATCCCGACTGCAATTTATAGCCTTTATAATGACTGACAATAATTCATACTTGATCTTGTATGTTTTTGTTTGAGATTCTGAATTGCTACTACTACTACTATCTCTAAAGACCAAGTCCTGGCTTTTGCTTAATTGATTCTGCCAACAAATCTGTTTAGGTATTCGGCTGTTTGGATTGGTGCTCATGCTTGTTAGAAATATAATTCGTTTGTTACTTTGCTGTTTTAGCATTGCTAAGTTAGTTTTAGTTTTGTTTATCTGTGTTCAGTTTTTGGGCTTAAAGCCCACTTCCCCTTTTTAGCTATTCAGTTAAGTTAGTTGGGCAAATTAGGAAAGAGTTAGTTTTCTGTTAGTTAGCTAAGTGCTATAAAGAGAATCATCTCCTTCTTCTGTTTCCTTCAAGCTTTTCAATAAATAAAATATCCAAAGTATTGATTCTTTTGTCCTTCTCTTCTCCTCTCAATATTGAGAGATAAATCCAAGATGGTATCAGAGCAAAACTTGCTCTGATTCATCTCTGCCTTTTCTTCCTCACTGAATCCTAGAGATTCTTCATCTATATTTCCTCTCTCTTCTTCATTCTGAAAATTTTCCTCACCATGTCTCAAATCACTGTTAGTCCAAATGAGTATGCCGATTATAACTCCAATCCCTCAAATCCATTTTTTCTCGCCTCAAACGAAAATCCTGCACTCGTCCTTGTCAGCCCCCTACCCAACGGAAAAAAATATCACGTATGGGCAAGAGGAATGGTTCTTGCGTTGGATTCCAAGAACAAAATAGAATTCATTGATGGAAGCTTTCCTAAGCCATCAATGGATGATGGCCTATACAGACCTTGGGTAAGATGCAACAACATGGTGCTATCATGGCTCCAACACTTGGTTCAAGAATCAATCGTCAAGTCAATCCTTTGGATGAATTCTGCTGCTGGAGTGTGGAAAGATTTGCGGGAAAGATATTCCCAAAGTGATATATTTCGAGTGGCAGAGCTGCAGGAAGATTTCCATAGATTAAATCAAGGTAATCTCAGCATCTCTGATTTCTATATTGAACTGAAAACCATCTGGGAGGAGATTGAAACTTTTAGGCCCATTGGTACGTGCAAATGTGTTGTATACAGAGAACAAGATTATGTCATTAGATTCCTAAAGGGATTGAATGAGCAATATGCTCAAGTAAGATCACAAATTATGCTCCTAGAACCCATTCCATCAATTGGTAAGGCATTTTCCCTAGTGATACAGCAAGAGAGACAGTTTGGTCAACCCTCAGACCTTGAGTCTGAATCCAAGATTCTATCAGCAAATAGCACACAACCAACCAATATAGTAGCCAACAAACCAACCAATACAAAAGCACCAATGGAAACTCCAATTTTTTAAACTTCAGAAGAAGAGGTAACCCATCTTCTAGAGGAAGAAATTGCAGATTTAATGGGACTGGTAAAGGTCACGGAAATAGATTTTGCACCTTCTGTGAAAGAACCAATCACACAATTGAGACATGTTACCTCAAACATGGTTATCCTCCAGGATACCAACCTTCAAAGTCTGGAAGAATGGCCAACAACATTGCTGTTTTTCCACTTGACAATATAGAAACAACATTCCAATCAAATGCACAGGTAGATACTCATGGATCTGATGCAGGTCAAGATACTGAACAAGTCTTTACAAAAGAACAAATCAAAGACCTATTACACCTTATTCACCAGTCCAAGAACGCTTCCACTCATGCTGCCAACTCTGTCATAAATACAACCTTAAATGCATCATCTTCAGGTAATCCTTCTTTACTATGGCTTCTAGATACAGGTGCTACTGACCATATTACTTTTGATTCAAGGAATTTTATCAATCAACAAAGCATTTATCCAATACTCATTACCCTTCCAAATGGCAACAAAGTATCTACTTCAATAGCAGGAACTTTTAGACTTACTCATACTCTATTGCTTGATAATGTGCTATTTGTGCCTCAATTTCATGTTAACCTGATATCAGTTAATAAACTGATGCACAACTCACAATGCTATTTGATTTTTTCTCAACATTCTTGCACTATCTTGCAGAACAATTCCAAGCGGATGATTGGTTCAGCTAGGGCAGAACAGGGCTTATTTCTCATCAATCTAGAGAAACCCGCTCATCATGTTTCAAACAATTTTAGTTCTCATAATTCTACTAATCATTTTTATATTAATACTCTATGACATATGCGCCTTGGACACGTTCCTCAAACTGTTTTGCACACTTTATCTGCAAAATTTCCTTTCCTGCCCAAACAGCATGCTAAAATTTTGCCTTGTGATGTATGTCATTTCTCTAAGCATAAGAAATTGCCTTTCCCTATTAGTACATCTTTTTCTTCTAAAATCTTTCAATTATTGCCTGTTGATATATGGGGTCCATACTCCATCCCATCTGTTTATGGTCACAAATATTTTCTAACCCTTGTAGATGATTATAGTCGCTTTACTTGGGTTATTTTTATGAAGACCAAGGCTGAAACCAGACAGCATATTATCAACTTTCTGTCATTTGTAGAGACTCAATTTGATACTAAGTTAAAGTTCCTGAGAAGTGACAATGGGGTTGAATTCCTCATCCATGATTTCCTGTCCTCTAAAGGTATAATACATCAAAGAAGTTGTGTGGAAATCCCACAACAAAATGGCATCGTTGAAAGAAAGCATTAACACATTCTGAATGTGTCCAAGGCTCTCCATTTTCAATCAAATTTGCCACCTACCCTTTGGAACTTTGCTGTTATGCATGCTATATATCTCATAAACAGAACCCCTACACCACTTCTCAAGGATCATAGCCCTTACCAATTGCTCCACAACCAGTTACCTTCCCTTGAACATCTAAGAATTTTTGGTTGCTTAGCCTTTGCCAGCACAAGCCCCTTTGGTAGAACAAAGTTCCATCCTAAAGCCAAGAAAGTTGTCTTTATTGGCTTCAAAGATGGAACAAAAGGATTTATTTTGTATGATCTTCAATCAAATGAAATTTTCATTTCAAGAAATGTGACCTTTTATGAAAGCTCCTTTCCTTACCTTATCTCAGACAGAGCAACAACCTGCCCAAACCTCACAATCAACAATTCCCCTTTTCACTTATCTCCATCCAGACCCTTCACCAAACCCATCTCCCTCACATAACTCACCAATCATCACCTCCTACCACCTTACCCACATCCTCTGACCCTACGCCTCCACATGATATCCTCCCAACAAATCCTTCACCTTCACACACTAAGCACTCCTCCAGATCCAGGAAACCTCCTTCTCACCTCCAAGATTACCACTACAACCTTGCTGCTACCTCTTCCAGTCTAACTAACATCAATTCAGGTAACAAGTATCCATTATCCTCTGTTCTTCCTTATGATAATTGCTCTGCCACTTATAAAGGCTTCTGTTTAGCCATCACTACCACTGCTGAGCCATATACATACAAACAAGCATCTCAAATTCCTTGTTGGCAAGATGCTATGCAAAAGGAACTACATGCTTTAGATCAAAACAACACCTGGTCTCTAGTTCCCTTGCCTGCAGATAAACACCCTATAGGTTCCAAATGGGTGTATACGATCAAATACCATGCTGATGGAACATTAGAAAGATATAAAGCCAAATTAGTGGCTAAAGGATACAACCAACTAAAAGGTGTTGACTTCTTTGAAACTTTTTCTCTTGTGGTTAAAGTAACCACTGTTCGCATTGTATTAGCCATTGCTGCAGTTAAATCTTGGTTTCTTGAACATTGCGACATAAATAATGCCTTCTTGCACGGTGACTTACATGAAGAAGTATACATGACACCTCCTCCTGGACTTATTTCTTCAGATCCCAAATTGGTATGTAAGTTACGCAAATCTCTTTATGGCCTCAAACAGGCCAACAGAGAATGACACACAACTCTCTCATCCACTCTTATTTCTCTTGGTTTTGCTCATTCTCAAGCTGACCAAGCATTATTTACTCAAGTCACTCCTAACTCCTTCACCGTTATATTAGTATATGTAGACGATTTAGTGCTTGCAGGTAACAATCTTCAAGTCATCAATCATGTCAAAGCTGTTTTGCACAAATCCTTCAAAATAAAAGACCTAGGACCATTAAGGTACTTCTTAGGTCTTGAATTGGCTCGATCCACCAAAGGCATTCACTTGAATCAAAGGAAGTATGCACTTTCTCTCCTTGAAGATTCAGGTTGTCTTGCTTCCAAACCTACTTCAACTCCATTTAACCCATCAAGCTACAGCTTCAACATGGACAACTCCTTACAGATCCTTCTCTTTACAGGAGATTCGTAGGTTGCTTGTTATATCTTACCCTTTCTCGACCTGACATTTCTTATTCTGTTTAACAGTTGAGCTTATATATGGATCAACCAACTGATGCTCACTACAAGGCAGCCACTAGAGTCCTACATTATATCAAGTCTTCACCAACTAAGGGGCTCTTCTTCTCCTCTTCATCCACCTTAAAACTCACTGCATTCTCAGACTCAGACTGGGCGTGTTGCTTAGATAGCAGGAAATCCATTACTGGATTCTGTATCTTCTTAGGAGACTCCATAGTTTCTTGGAAGACCAAGAAACAAAACACTGTAAGTCGTTCATCAGAAGCAGAATATAGAGCCTTGGACAACCTTGTATGTGAAATTCAATGGATAAACTACTTGTTTGATGACTTGCAAATCCCTCTTCATCATACAACACCAGTTTATTGTGATAATAGATCGGCTATCTACTTGGCGCACAATCTTGTTTTTCATGAACGTACAAAGCACATCGACATTGATTGCCATGTAGTTCGTGAAAAGATCAAGAAGGGTATTATTCATCTTCTACCTATTGCTAGTTCTGCTCAATTGGCTTATGCTTTCACTAAGCCTTTGCCAACAAAGTCATTTCAGCAATTTGTGTCCAAATTGGGGCTTTTGGACATTCATCATCCCAATTGAGGGGAGTGTTAGAAATATAATTCGTTTGTTAATTTGATGTTTTAGCATTGATAAGTTAGTTTTAGTTTTGTTTCTCTGTAAAGAATGCTCTACATATTTTATATTTTTGGGCTGATCTAGCTCATTACTTCATATATATGTCAGAACTCACTTTTGTTCTGTTTTCTACGTTTTTAATATAACTTTCAGGATGATACTACTTTTGACTTCTGAGAAACAGAGTGCACTTTTTGCTTGGGCAATATCAGATATTGTTCTACTAAACATTTAAGTTGTTATTTCTAGATTATTGCTTTATGATTAATTGGATGGAGTCAAGGGTGATCTTTGATTTGGAGATAGGATTATGATATGTTATTGGAAAGTTTGTTTACAAAAATATTGATGCTGACCTTTTTATGCAAAGTCCATGATAAATTACATTGTTTTGTGGCAAGTTGACACTTCAGGATTCACCCTTCGTTCTTTGTTGTGCTTATCATGTTTCTCACTGTCTATGCAGACCCCACTTGAACATTTGGACCCTATTCTAAGCAAAGATATTGAAAAGGTGGCATTTTATTTCCTGCTAATTAATGAGTTTTTTTTATTTGTTATGGTTTCTTCTTTTGATTCAGTAGCACTTTTATGTTATATGAATTCCTCAGATTTCGGATGCAAAACTGAACCCCCAAGCTCATGAACATAATCCTCTTAGTGAATTTTTAATGTAAGACCTCTCTATCTTCCTTTTCATGTGCCTCTTTGAGTGTTTTTGTGTGTTTTATATAATGTGGATATATGAGTAACCTCTTAAAATGAAGGTGGCAGAGGTACCTTTTCATGAAATAGTTCATGGCTTGAGTACAAGGTTTCGGGGAAAAGCTGAGCTCGATTATTGTTGCCTACCTATCACGGTAAGTGCAAATTTCTAGTGAATTTTAGTGTTTAAGTTCAAGACAAATTTGCGTTGAATAACTACTTGACTTTCAATTTGATTTCTGAGGTCCATCAACTTGTTCCTATACCTTAAAGCTCTGTATATTTTATGCACCAAAAAGAATAAAGTTGAGATGCATTTTGGATTACACATAAGGTCTTTGTTAAACTTCTTTGCCCATTCATTGTTCGCATGACATAGGTTGTAGAAAAAGAACACAATTAAGAGTGACTAATAGATTAAAGATATAGGTTTGAATTGTAACATTCACGATAACACAGAAAAATAAGCATATTCGTTAAATTCTTTTCTTTTCATTACTGGTTTTTTCTCTCTTTAAAGTTGATAATGAGTGCAACTTATCATTATAACTTACATATTTTGTTGGTGGAGGCGTAGTTTTTATTCTAATTTTTTACCGTTCTTTTTGTTGTGCTGATTATATGCTTTAAATAGATATGATATGGAGGCAATGTTTTTCGATGAAGGTGTGTGTAATGCAAAACGACAGCACTTGGAGTCAAAGCCACTGGATGATATAGGTGTGTGAAGGCTGCCTGATTTTACTGTTCTGTTTTATGACTTCATTTCTAAATTTAGTTTTGGTCCATTTTGGCTCAACTTTAAGGTAGCCTTGGGCTGTTGAAATAAAAATAATCCTCTTTGGAGCCCTCAAGAAAGTAAATGGATACAGCACGAAAGTAAAGCTATTAACACAATTCTGCACCATACCAAATGTAGGGAGTGTGTGTCTGTTTGTTTAAGGTTCGTTTGATTCTTTTTATTTCCAACATTTCTATTTGTATATCCTGCTTATACAACAATGATGGGACATCTACACTCAAGTTAGACAGTTTTAAGACTAAACTGGAGCAATCACTAAACAATGGAGAAGGTTTTGCCGTATCTGTTCGTATGGACTCAGTCTTCTATGCTCGAGTTTGACAAAGGATTTGTTGATAATAGAATTCTTCTTCATAGTATGTACATTCACGTCACATGTAATAATATAAGCCTGTTTTAAAATTTGTCCTATAATTAGTCTAATTGGAGTGCCAATGCTTGCATGTGTCTATATTTTACTCTCTGGTTCACACTTGGTGTAAGTTCTGCATTTGTTGTAGCACTTTGCCAGTCCAGAATTATGGGGTGTGGATATTTTAGGCAATTGCTTTTGGCCAAGATGAGGTGAAACAAAATTAATGAATGCATATTGTATTCTGACTTTCAGATTCGTAATATGAATTAGAAATTAGTGCTTCTGAGTTCTGAGACTGCATATATGATTAATGATACTATTTGGCTTTTCTATTAACGAAGAGAAAGTTTATGGTGTATGGCCAGTTTCAGCCAAATTTTTCTATGGCATATTTTAGATTTGATTTTTGATTCAATGTATTGAGTTATAAATTTAATCCTTTAAGGTTGAAGCGCAGTCTAATGGGAATTTTCTGTTACTCCTTAATTTTATAGATCTAGAATCCTGGCTCTTATTCACTTTTAGGTTAATGTATTATATTTCATATGATAAAGGAAAATAAAGTGCTTTTGTTAAAGATTGGTTTTTTGTCTGTCTACTGTCTGGTATTGCTAATTGCTTTCTCTAGGGGCTCACAAATCTCTTTTGTATGGATTTGCTTGTAACTAACTCTCACTTCTAATGTGTCAGCATGTAAACTTTTTTACATAGCCACTAAAATGCTTGTGGCTTTTTAAATATTACTTGGATTTTTCAGATGTTGTTGTAAAACAGGCTAATTGGGAAGCTTCAAGAGTGCGAGAAAAACTTCACCGAGATATTGATTCACATGTACTGTAAAATTAGGAATGATAAATTCTAACATAAGAAAGAATTGTTGAATGTATAAGCTTAAGAAGGTTACTGCCATTTATTATTCACTTCGTTTGCAACTGGCTGTACTACAATCCATTTCTTCAAGGTTTCTTCTTACAGTTATGAAAATTGTTAAACATCTCCCTGAAGAAACTCGGGCATTTAACATCCGAAGAAACGCGACTCCAATGTTTTATAACTACATGTTCTCAAACATTCAGAAATGAAGTTCTAAAACCCAATATAGAGTCAAGCATAGTGTCCACTTCTTCTGTATCCAGTGTTGGATCCACTGTGATGGTGATAATGAAAATGAACACTCTACTAGAAACCTGACTCACAAATGAAGCAGAAACATTCCACAAGCTGAATCTTTGTGAAAATTCACTCTGCTGGCTAATGGCATCAGAATAGGATATGCCCAAGTGAGAGTGTTTTCCTACATGTAGTTTTGTATTAGTAAATGGTATTAGTATTATTATTATTTTTTGTATAAATAAATATATCTATTTACTAAGGAATAATTTATTTCGGTGTGTGTGACTGGTTTTTCACAAGTGACACCTATAATCATATATTTATTTTTGGCCTAGTCTTACATCACTAGACTAAACCTAAACATGACTCTAATGTTTTGTGACTAGAAGTGGTCAGACATCCAGAAATGAAGTTCAAAATCGGAAAATTTACATGGGTAGTGTAGTTTGACTACACTATCCCACATTTGGGGTACATTTTCAAGTAATTACGGGAATGGTGTATTTTTATCAAACTCGTGGATGCCATCCACAATTTTACTAAAGTCGTGGGTGGACCCCAACCATGATTTTCCTGTAAACTCGTGGACACCATCCACGATTTCCATGCAGAGCTTCTCTCTCCTTAGTGAAATCGTGTATGGGATACACGACTTCCATATTCGTGTACCCAGTACACGAGATTGGATGGGGCATTTCAAAAGTTCCATTGCATGAAATTTATTTTTCTTTTTAATATTATTTTTAATTTATAATAACAATATACTTAAATTAAACTTGTAAATTTGAAAATTTAATTGAATATGATAATTTCAGTAAAGTTTTCTTTTTAAGGAATTCGGTTATTAATTTTTGTTAAAATTATTAACATATATTTTAATAAGAAAATAGGAATTAGAGTAATAAGAAAATTTCATAGAAAAGAAAACAAGAAAATTTCATAAATTGTAGTAGGAATTTGAAAATCATTACATTACCGAAGAGAAAACAAGAATAAAAATTTCTAATGACGTCTATGAGATGATGTTCCACATCCAGGTGTCTTTCTCCTTCGAGGTGGTTGACTCTTAGTTGTTCTTATTGCGATTGATGTTGTCTTCCACCTCTAACTAGTTGTGGCTGCTCCTCATCTTCGTCTTCATCATCGTCATCATCTTCGTTTGTTTGTGAAGGCAGTTGATAATATTGTTGAAAGTTGAATGCCGAGAATGAAGTATTTGAAGTAGTGCCAAACATTGATGGCATTCCTTGAAATTGCAAAGACGATGCTAAGTGAGAAAATGAGTAGTCACTCATTGCTTCTTAACCGTCAAACCCAAAGGGATGTTGTTGTTGTTGTTGTGGAGCAAGAGTTTGAGTGCATACCTGCGGATAAGTATTCATCTGAGTTTGACTCTCATAATGTTGTTGATAGTCAGGTGCAAAAGGCATTTGAAACTGTTGTGTAGGAGGAGCTTGTGAAGTAGTTAAGGAGAAGGCGGTTGGAAGTAGTTGAGCAAACGCTTCCATCATCGCGTTGCAGTTTTGACAGACGTCATTCAATGACTGCAACGAATTTGGAAACACATAGGTTTCATGGTTATTCTAAATTTGAATCCACTGGTTATGCTTTTGAGGCCAGTTGTAGTTATTTTTCCCACGTAGATCCATATTGTATTGTTTCTCCAGATTAATTGGATCTTCTGGGATGGGTTGTTGTAGACCAAACTGCTTTATCACCCAATCAGCAGCATGCCACTCAACAACTGCAAAGCAGATGAGTGGTACACGTGCTCTAGCTACATCAGGTATGGGGCCACAAAGGTAATGTTCCTATATGGGGTCCACACAAACTAATATATAAACAAAATTAGTAATTCATTAATATAAGAATAATTAAAAATAGTAATAAATATATTAATAATAAAAATTTATTAATAATAAGAATTTACAGAAATTACCTGACCAATGCGCAAGGGATCCAACATTGACCATATTATGTTGGTTGCATGACCAGGAATGTTGGTGGTGATTAGATGTTGCGCTCACCTAAAATGTAATGTTATGTTGGAAGTTAGTATTATACGAGTACGAAATATAAACTATTATAAATTGAAGATTTTTAGGGAAAAATTTGGAATTTTTTTACCTTTGGACTAAAGGGAATGTTTGTAAATCATTGTTGTGTAGTCTTGGAGCAAGCATGGAATGCAGTCATATGCCCACGACTGTAGTAGATGCAAGCATCCTCCGATTTCAATTTGGCGACTAATGATCGCAGCACGACATATTCCACGATAAAGACACGCAAATACAGCTGAACCCCAACTATATTGGTATGTCTTTGACAAGTCCTCCAGCAACGGGAGATACATCAGGTGGACTCGTGATCATGATGTATCTGGCATGAGAAAGCCTCCAATCATGCGTAATATGAATGCTCTTGCGTGTTGTTCAATGACAACATCTTCAACATCTTCTGGGAGAACAACAAGAGTTAAGTCTAGCCAACTCATTTGGGTCTTTTGGCCCATAATTTGTTTATCAGTTGGGATTGCACCCAACAAGTTGTGACAAATGATTTCCAAATTAGCACTTGTAATGCGAGTAATAGGAGCTCCATTAATGGGTAACCCAAGTTGGTATGCGATATCTTCAACAGTTACTGTGCACTCGCCAATAGGTAGATGAAATGTGTGAGTCTCCGACCTCCATCTCACAACTAATGCTGTAATGAGGTGATTGATGATTTCTTTTGTACCAATATCTAGAATATGCCCAAATGCAGTGTTACGAATAACTTCTAACACCGGTGCATATGGTAATTGTTGTCAAAAGTTGTATCTTGCTCGAAAAGTAACCTCTCCATCATTCCAAATGTTGGTGGAGACATGGTCTTTTTGAAGGTTGAGAAGGGAAGGGTTAATAGGACCTGGACCAATATGTTCCATTTTCTGGATGAAAATTATTGGAAAATAAGAGAAATTAGGTTGTGAGAAATAATATTTTGGAAGGGTTGGTGTGAGAATGAAGGTTCAAGAAGTTTGAATTTATAGGCTTGGAAGTCGTGGATGGGATCCACGACTTCATCAAACTCGTGGATAGGGTCCACGAATTTCTACTAGCGACTGTTACTTGTGCCCTAGCCGCGCATGAGATTATCTGCCTAAACCTAGGCTGGGCCAAGGTCGTGGCTGCCATCCACGACTTTCATTAAAGTCGTGTGTGAAGTCCACGATTTCCTTTAATTTTCGTACACAAATCTCGTGGATATAGTCCACGAGTTTCATTAAACCCTAGCGATCTGCACCAAAGTCGTGGACCCTATCCACGACTTTCATTGAATATATTGATTTACGGTTGGCTTTTTTGAATTTGTATTTATTGATTGTATTAATTGGTTGTATTGTTTTTTAAAATGGTATACCGAAAATGTAAATGTTTGTAATGATTGTAATTTTTTTAAAATTGTATTTATTGATTGTATTTTTTAAAATTGTATTTATTGAATTAATGATTGCATGATTTTGAAAATATATTTATTGATTGCATTTTTGGAAAATATATTTATTCATTGTATGTTTCAAAAAATATTACATAACTTAATATATTGAATTTCTGAAAATCTTAATATATTGAATAGAACAAAATTTATTACACAAATTGTAATATTACATAACTTAGTTTTGCCTTGAACTTTTTCCGACTTCGATACTTCTAAACAGACATTTCTTCCTATTGTGTCTTTCACTCTTACACCACTCACATTTTTTAATTTGTTGGGATTGAGAATCATCCATTTCGTTGTGTATACGTGCAGTTTTTTGTCTTCCAGTACGGTTCCTACGCATAAGGGGATTAGGAATGAAGGTTGGACCTAAATAAGGAGGCCAATATTCTTCATTTGCAATGGGTTGAAACTCATGTCCATAAACCTTCTGCAAGTTCTCTAACCTATAAATTGGTGAAATAAACTGTCTGTAGTCTAAGTTCAATGATGCACAAGTAGCAATAACATGAGAACATGGCAATTGAAGCGATTGAAATTCCCCACAATCACACCAATTTTCAATTAATCTAAATGTGTATACTCTTGAGTGTCGACTACCACCAGTACTAGCAACTTCTACCTCCGAGACTCCTGATTCCCGCGAAAAATTTCGTACAATTTGACATGTAGCTTTTCAGTTATTTTCATTAATCACATTAGTCAATTCTTTGCAATAAACATGACCCGACCTTATCATGTTAGTTTCTTCATTTCTATGGTGTACAAACCATGAGTTAAGTCTATGATATGTTGCTCTAACAAGTACAGTAATTAGCAAGGCTCTTGCTCCTTTGAGAACAACATTCACACATTCTGCCAAATTCGTCGTCATATGGTCGTACCGTCTCCCATCATCATATGATTGCATTCATTTTTCTTTTGGGATTTTATCTAACCAAGCTGCCGCCCTCGAGTTTTTTTTGACGCAATAGAGTAAGCATTCACTCGAATCGAGGTTGCATCAATTCACACCCTACAACAAGTTCATTATTATTAACATAATTCTAATATACAAACAATTTCACATAAATGAGATTCATTTCAACACATACCCATTTCAATGACTTTTTCTTTCAAATCATTATCTCGGAACTCCTTGTTGAAATTGCTAGCAACATAACGAATGCAATATACAAATCGACCATCACACCAGTGAGGGAGCTCAGTACGTAGTGCACCCAACAAACCTGTACCCCTATATGATATTATACAAATATTTGGTTGTGGGGTAACATATGTCCGAAGATTGTAGAAAAACTATTCTGAAAATATATGTCTATTACCATCTTGGGAACTAGCTATTAAGAATGTTCCAGTATATTTTCCATTCAAAAATGTGCCATCCACTTGAATGATTGGTTTGCAAAAACCAAATCCTTCAATGCATGGCTTGAAATCCCAAAAAGCCCTATCAAGAATTAAAGTATTATGTTCTTCATGGTTAGATATTGAATATCTTACAATTGTGTCTGGTGCATAATATTGAATATCATTCAACCAACAAGGTAACTCCTTGTATGATCCCTCCCAATCACCATAAATTTGGGACATTGCTATTTGTTTAGCAGTCCAAGCCCTCCTATATGTCACCGTATAACCTAAACGAGTTATCACTTCTTTAACTAAATATTTAATTGGTATATCAGGATCTTCTGATACTAGTTGAATAATGCAGTTTGCGATGAAAGATGAGCTCAACTTCGTGTGATCTTGAGAAATATTAGTGGATACACAAGTATGTCTTCCACTAATTTTTCTAATCTTCCAAATATTACGTTTCACACTTTTCAATGCCCAAATTCTCCATTCACACCCAACACCATAATATTTACATTTTGCAACATATCTATCTGGCCTAGACTCATCCACATGGTAATCAACAGAATTTCTAATATGAAATTGTTTTACAGCATTTATTGTTGCTTCCTTTGATTCAAATTACATACCAACAAAAAGATCATTATCTATATCAATACTTATGTGAGTACTTCTATATGGAAAATCTTGTCCAGATTGATAATCAATGCTAACGAAAAAAGATGAAGGAGTATCATATGTTATGCTAACCAGTTCAGTGGTGGTAATCTGAACATCATCATCGTCATCATCACATAGTTCAATGTCTTCCTCATCACTAAAATCACTAACAATGTCTCTAATAATTGTCATCTACATATAACATAGAGTAAAATATAAACAAACATGTTTACATTTAAACATAAGTAACAATACATAAAATTAACTATAAAATAAATGAACTGAAAAAATATAAAGCATTTTTAGTTACCTTAAATAATCACAGTTCTTCAATTAGAAATTAACCTAAATATTTTTCATACAGTTTCTTCCTTAAGTGTGGTTTATAGCCAGGATGATGGGGTATAAATATTGTTTGAATGTCGTGGATCCAAGACACTACTTGGATCTCGTGTACGTCATCTACGGGATTGCATGGAACTCGTGTACCAGGTCCACGACTTACGGGGACCTGACACAGTGTAAGGAAATCATGGTACGGTCCACGACTTTGCTGGAAAATCGTGGACGTGGTCCACGACTTTGCTAAAATCGTGCATCCGGTCCACGAGATCAATTAAAACTACACCAAACCCGTAAATATTTCAAAACATACCTCAAATGTGTGATAGTATAGTCAAACTACACTACCTACGTAAATTTTCCGTTCAAAACCCAGATATAGTGTAAAGCACAATTTTGTATACATTATATAAAAGAAGGAAGCAAGGTGTCAGTTTCTTATTTTGTTCTAACCACCTTTCTTTTTTTGACCCATGTGTAACAACTTCTAAGTTCTAAGTTTTTTGTCATATTCTCACATACATAATTATGAGACTGATCATAAGTTCAAAATGACATTTAGATAATGTTTTCCATAAGGGAATGAAGTATCTCCTGATATAAGGAGATAAGTTATCCTTTTGTCAGTGAAATCATGACATGTGTCATGTTTCATCATTTTCTATAAAAATATTTTTACAAATAAACAAAATAGCACACATGTCACATTTTTACTGGCTAGAGGAGATAAATCATCTCTTAATATGAGGAGATACATTATTCTCTTTTCCATAAAGTAGCAACTTACAAAATTTGAACGAATGAAATATTATAACTATAACTATTACTATAGAGAAAGTCAACTTTAAGCCCCTCATGTAAAAAAAGTTATGTAAAACATAATCCAACTAAGGGACACAATTATAACTTTTTTACTTAAGAGGCCTAATTAAAAAACTTTTTATAATTTTTAGTTTGGACCTATTTAACATCCCTAAATAGTTTAAGGACAAAAGGATTACGTTAATCCTTATTTTAAAAAAGGGATTTCACTTTTCAATAATTTAATTTTTTTAAGAACATGTAAATAAAAAGGTTAATGTTCGATTCCTGAAAGCGACAATTGTTGAAAAAAATAGTCATACAGTTCAAAAGGAATTAGTTCCTTACCTTTCGGAATTTTTAATAGTAAAAAAATGCAAAAAGGAAAAAGGGGGAGAAAGGAAAAACACTTGTGAATGTTTTGTATGAAGACAATTGTTATGTGTTGCATAACTTGTAGAACTCAAAATCCACTCATGGGATCTTTGCTTGAGGGACAAAAGATAGAGAGATGGTGAATAAAGCCAATTAAATGTTGTTCCAGGACATGCTAAGTCATGTCTCCACTGTTTCTCCTTTAGTGACAAAAACACCATTATCTATAGTTGCCCATGCTTTGTTCGTTTGTTCTATGGACATATGGACCCGATAATCTAGTGAGGATGTCATGTCGATTTACTTTATGAACAGACACAAATTTGTCTCATTCATTATAAATATATTTGCCTTAGCCACAAGTTTGATTTTCGTAGGGGGCATATTAGGAATATAAAAAATTATTTATTTACATTTATCCAACCACTTAATCTTTCTGGAAAAGTTGATCTTTTTAAGCCATTAACTTTTTTAAGATATCTAGTGGTCTTGAGCCCATGACATGACTCATTATATTATAAAGAGAAAAAAGATATAATGACTTTTATATAGTATCATTTTATCCATCATCATTTACTTTCAATTATTATTGACTAATTAACAAAATAATTTAAATGAAAGATAAATGATACACTAATTATTTATGAATCTTTATACTATTGACTATGTATATATATTACATTCTATTATAAATCCCTGCGTTTTTCTACCGTAAACAGATTAATGCCGATATAAATTAAATGAAATTTATTTATCATGGGAATCTTTCGAAGATAATCTAACGCACTTTGCTTCAACAAATTAAAAGATACTAGAAAAGGGACAAGAAGGGCCTCTTATCGTAGCAGGCCTAGCTAGAAATTATAGAAAATGGCCACTAAGCAATATAGATTTCTCAAAAGTGAAATTCATCATCATGACATTATCAATAAATCCTCATGCTTGCCATCTCTCTAAACAAAAATCATAACATTATGGTATACAAGAAAAAGTATGATGTGCGAAAAGTCATGATTAGTGATAGTACAAATTGTCTCACTCATTGTATTAATAAAAATAAAAATTTCGTGGATCATGTTAGGGTTTTGACTAATTTCTCTTTAGCAGCAGAATCCTTTTATACATATCTACATTTATTACGAATGATAAGAGATTAAACCGATATGTGACAAATTACAAGATGTTAAACAAATATGAAAAGAAAAGTAGGACTACCCTACAAGCAAATGTGAAGAAATATTATATTATCATAAAATTGCTAAGGATTATGCATAGCCGGTGTTAGTTTAGAAAGTAAATAATAAAAAACTTCTTAATAATTTTAAGTGTATAATTTATCGAGACTGGACCAGAAAGATTCCCTTAAGCAATAAGACACTCACCCAATTATGTCAAAATCTAGTTATAGTGATATGCATCTTGTGAGATCATTAAAAGAAATTTGATTTATTTAAGTAAGTTATTTTTAGAGTGAGTAAGATACTCTCATCATGAGTTTGAGGGCAGTTAGATAGCTTATAACTTTCTAAATCAGTCATAGACATTCCATAAATAATAAATATGAGAGTTTTGTAGCGTTTGAAAACTAATTTTAAAAAAAATATTTGAATTAATGTTTGGAAAATGAAATGAGCTTTCAATAATTTGTCTACTAATTTCACCCTTCAAAATATTTATAAAACACAGTAGTTACATCTAACTAAAAAATTATATCTATATTATTAATAAAGTCAAAATAAATAATAACCACTACTATGACATAATTTTTATATTCCAAATTTATCATTTATAAAATTTATTATTAATAACTAATATAAACTTTACCTATTACTTTCATTGTTTTCATTTTTCTATTAATATATCATTAATCTTTCATACATTATCTTATTTATATTTTCATTTTCTACTAAGTTCATATATTGTATTTTTTATATTTAAGTTGTTTAAATAATATAACATGAAGTTGATACATTATATATTAGAAAAAATATGAATGCGGGTCGACTGACACAGAGTTATTATAAATTCAAGATAGTTTTAAAGCTAATTTAGTTAAATTAGCTATACAATTACAAGAGTTCAATTACCTTTACCGTACATCTGAAGCAAGTTTTGCATAAAGGAGACTAAATAAAAATAAATTAACCTTTAATTATTAATAATGAAAGGTATTGGTAGTCATTACAAACCGTATGTAATAAATAAGTTGAAATTTGAGTACCCATTATTACCCCTTCTTATGATAAATACACAAATTGTTATCGTCCTAGTCGATCCCTATCATTTTACCTCAAATGACCACAAAATATAGATAAGATATCATGTTGTAATTGACATTTTCTTAAGACAGTGACTCATTCATACCTATTTGTCGCAATGTATTTACTTTTTTAATTCTCTATTATTAGCATTGTGCTATAAATTATTATTTTTTGTCTATATAATTACATTTTCACATAGTAATATTATGGTTACGAAGGTATGTTTCATATTTATATCATTTGCATTTTCTCACAATTACAATAAATCTAACATAATCACAGTCATAATTATAACCACAATTATTATTTATAACATGGTACAATAAACATACTAACTGAACTTGTTAAAACCATTTGGCATGGGCTAATTGGTTTTCTTTGCATTGATTTGATTTGTTATTGTATTTCTCAATAAAGATTTATTATCTCAAACTGTATTCTAAAGTATGTCATAGATTAATAATATTAAAACAAAAATAAAAAAATAATGAATATTTAATTTTTTAATTAACATGAGATGTTTTTATTAGTCTGATAAATAGTTTAGAATATAATATATATATATATAACATATCTTTATGGGATGTTTCCAAGATTAAAATCTTTGTGTTGCTTCATTTTTTGTCAAAACTCAACCAACCAACCGAAAGAGAAGTTCATTTATTTTCCTTAACGGTCCAATCGTTTATTTTCCTAAACGGTCCAAACACTGTCCTACTTTTTGACTAAGGAACGCCCATTTTTTCAGCCAATGGCTGCTGCATGTTCATGTTTATATGTTCCCATTATCTAGACCAAAATATTACACCAATAGTTTCATCTTTGAGAAAAGAAAATTTGGATACCATTGCCATGAATCCATATCTTATATGTCAGATTTCTCTGACTCTTTATACTAGTCCAATGATGTTTTATAAAATATGACATAGAGGCATACAAATTTCTTGGTACAGAGGAATTGAGTTCTATTGCCCTTCCTAACTAACCTTTCTTTCAACTCCTCTTGGCCTGCAATATATCATTATATTCGTTGTACTACAGAAAAATGATGGTAGTTTTTTTCTGAATGATGAGGAAGAAAAACACGTTAAGTCCACCTGCAAATTTCTTAATATTAAATGAAGAAAATATATTGATTTTTTATAGATATTGCTCTCATTAGTCGGAAGACCAATTCGTTGGTATTTAGCTGATGAATCTGATTGGATGATGTTGATTATCTCTCCTATTTTTTTGAGTTAGAATTTTCTCTATAGAGACAAATGTTTTAAAAGTTAATAAAACATTCAACTTCCAATTACATATTTATCCATCTGATTATAATGAAATTACATTTTTATAATTATAAACAAAGGAAAAACTACGCTAATTAATGAAAATAATTTTAGTTTCCATTTTTTCCCTGTAGATCATCAGTTATTATATTTAAGGTTAAAAGCTGAGGTTTATTCTCTGACACTTGTTTTGTAACTTAGTATGTAATATTAATCATTTTTATAAGGTAGGGTTTCGTTATCAGCATTTTGAACATACATATAGATGGGAGAAAAAGGGTTACTGAAATAATGATTATTGTGAAGGTTGTTATATATAATATAAACAATTGAAAAAACTGAATTGTTGTAATCAAATATATTAGTATTTGTTTATTTGGATAATTGTTGTATACAATATTAAATTTTGAGGATGAGAAAATAAATGAATACTAATGAGAATGCGAAAAGATAAAAGGAGATGACTAATATGGATTCTAAATTTTTAGCACCTCACTAGTAGAATAGTGATCAAACAGAAGGATGATATAAAATTTTAGGATGGTAAAAATCTTTCAAACTCAAGTATGATCGGTCTAAGTAATTTGTTATATAGGAAAATGCAACTACAAATTATAAGATAATAATAACTCAAATAAAAACGAAGTAATAATCATATATTATATATGAATTTAAATAAATAAATTAACTAAATCATATATAGAAATTCATCAATGAATTTAAATATTATCTTAACATTTAAAAGGTACTTACATTCTAAATTGCAAATCTAAAAGTCCTTGAACTTGATAGAATGTGATGTTCTAGCAACGACTTTAGTAATATGTTATATATTATTGTTTAATTTAAATAAAAAAACTAACTAAATCATATATAAAAAATATTGATCTATGAATTTAAATATTATCTTAACATTTAAAAGGCACTTACATTCTAAATTGCAAATCTAAAAGTCTGTTGAACTTGATAGAATGTCATGTTCTGGCAGCGACTTTAATGATATACTATTATATCATTGTTTAATGGTTATAAGTTATACTGGTGATATAGATATACTAGCGGAACTTATGAATAGTTTATTTGATATTTGTTACCATCGAGTGTGATGCCATGAAATGAGTGATTAAATGATATGTTCGTGCATCCATGTATGATTGATTGAATGAGAGAAACTTATATGTTTGTTCACCATTTTGTTAAAAATAAGTTGATATATGATTTCTGAACTGTCATGTACATGAATACATGATGGTAAAATGGTTACCGAAATGGATTTTCATTGAAGTGGCTGGAATGAATTATTAATTTATAATTAACAATAAATAATTAACATATGTTGCATACTCTTTTATTTAAGAGTTAATAATAATTCATATATAAAACACATGAATGAAAATAACATAGTAAAAAAACTCTTATATTATTATTCCATACATTATTTTCTTCTGAACCATAGTATGTTCTATTTATAAATAACATCTTCTAAAAACGAGATTCTAGACTGCTATTCTCGTTGAGTTAGAATATATGATCATGTTGTTGTGGACTTGTGGCCAAGTGAGGAGGTCATGACTCTTTTTTTTCCGAAGTCAAATTGTTAGTTTTAGTAAAGAGTTTTTGTAGAGAAAATTTTAGGTTAAGATATAGATAGTGTGTGAATCATAGCTTATTCATAAATCAAATTTTCTAAGAAAACAATACAAATTATGTGATCATAACTAATTCTAAAATAATTAATAAAAGATCTAAGTAAAACATTTTAGATTGAGTTTGGAGATTTTGAAGATAAAATTTTATATTATTCATATAGATAGATATTTATGAAATGGGAAAAAAATGAGATGTTCCATTTCATATGTCAGTGAATTTGTTACAATTTTCTCTAATTGGACACTAATTATTTACTTTTAAATTATTTTATTAATTTTGTGTGTATTAACCGATCATAAAATTGTGGCTATGAAACATAATCACATATTTGATCAATGATAGCTAATTTGTATTTTCAAATTTTGATATAAACAATAAATTTCTAAAATCACCCATGAGAAGTCACTAAGTGGACACAAAGTTACCAAAAGTCACAAGATGTTCCCACATAGAGTCACCTACACTTTATATAGGGCTTGCATAAATAACAACATTAATCCATTCCTAGACCCCATGTAATCATCTGGCCGAAATAGCTTGAGAACATAGATGAAGAATTGATGTGCTAAAGACACCCCAAAAGCACATAGAACCCAAATATCATCAACTTAATTAGAAGCTTCAACTATTCCACACTCTTCAAAACCCAATGAGTTTCCAGCATGAAGACAACCTAAATATTGTGTTTTTTTTTATTATATGCTTGACATGACGACAATCAACCTGTTAATGGCACCATGAACATTCCATGAGAGACGTGATTGTACACGACGTGACCACCTATGGGAGGCGTAATCTCAGCAAGCGAAGGTTCATAGATGGTTTTGGCAAGTTACAATTTTGTGTGGCATACCCATAACAATCACAAGAACTGTAAAATACATGGAGACCCTCATATTCAACCTTATGTCAGTGTCCTTGTTGGCTAAGATCTATCCCCACAAATGTGAGCAAATCTCCATCTTGCAAACTCATTGTGTTAGTATCTACTATAATTGGACGGCTAATCGCTGAGATAATAGAGAGAAGAAAACACTTGTCATAGAAAAATATGTTCAACCATGTTAATCTTATCCATACCATTGTACTAGTCACAACTACAATTGTTGAATCAAATTCTGGCGACCAATGAGTAATTGCTACATAATAATAAAAAATCATCCATGGCCCTCCATCTAGTACCTTTTCTCTATCAACCGCAAGATCAGATTTGATCATGAAATAGTCATTCTCAATATCCATCATGTCGAAATCACTAATTAATTTCTGTTAAATTTGTTAGTTAATTTCAGTTTGTTAGTTGTAATATTATTTTCGTTAATCGATTAAGAGTTTAATTAATTGATTAACTAGTTAGTTATTAGTTAGACATTTTAGTATATTAAGGGTGATCACTTATTCCTTGTGATTAAATTCTATATAGAAAGTTTTCATTTTCTCTCATACTTCTTGATTCATTGAGAAACTTTCTTTTCATGGGTTTTCTCATTCTTTCTTTCTTGCTTTATCAAGATTCATGCATGACTCTACCGTTCTAACATAGTATCAGAGCAATAATTATTGTTTTGATGGTTTTCGCTTATACTTCTATCATTCCAATATTCAACAAAGAATCATTATTCCGTTCATGGCTCTAAAAAAAGATTGGTTTCACATTTATGGAGGTGACTTAGATGATGGTGTATGGAAGTTCGTGACTCATTTGATCATGTGAAAATATGTATCAAGATCTACCATTTGGTATTTCATTCTTATCAATTTCACTTTGTCGAAGAACCCAAGTTGAGAAAAGGTATTTTGCAATTATCCACTACTGTTCATCAACATCACCCTTTGAGATATTTCAAAGTTCTTGAGATTCTTGGTCACTTAACATCTTTTTCTTCTTATTCTTCATCAACTACCCCCAATTATTTCTTTTTTTTATTATTCTAGTTTCTTTACCCCCTCTGCCTCATTAAACACACAACATTATAGTGTGTAATTTTTTCCTCATTGAATCAACATATAAGGATCAAGATTAAGGTCAATCTCATTTCTCTCTTTCATGATTGGTGTGCTTCTATCAAAAAGATGGTTAAGCATTAGATGAAATTGCTTCTACCAAATGGTGGTTAAGCGCCAGTATTGCTTCACGTTCATATTTCAAGTCTGGGAGACGAGGTTCGCTTACCAGCAAGAGGAAATATTAGAGTATGTGTGGTATTCATCACAATCATTTCAAGTTTGGAATGTTTGACACATTCCAGCTTGAGGGGATGTTAAAGTTGTTAGTTGATTTCAGTTTGTTAGTTGTAATATTGTTTTCGTTAATCGATTAAGAGTTTAATTAATCAATTAACTAGTTAGTTATTAGTTATACATTGTAGTATATAAAGGATGATCCTTTGTTCCTTGTGATTCAATTCTATATAGAAAGTTTTCATTTTTTCTCATACTTCTTGATTCATTAACAAGCTTTCTTTTTATGGATTTTCTCATTCATTCATTCTTTCTTGTTTTATCGAGATTCATGCATGACTCTACCATTCTAACGATTTCCTTGCAAGTGTTTAATTTTTGGAGCATAATCATGAACCCCAACCTTTTTACCAATCACAGTGACAATAATAGCATCCATCCATTCTACACTATACTCACGGATCATATTATCATCTAAAGTGATTGAAGGAAGCAAACTATTCCCACCTAATAATTCTACATGTGCTAACTCCTTACCAATAAGGTCAATCTCTTCTCAACATCGAGCTAGTTATCTATATACTAACACCTTATTCTGAAATGATACTTTTACTCTCAAGTGTTCATGTCGACAACTTTGTCATGAGCTTTCTCGGTGAACACTTATGCCATGAATCTGAAGCCATTATTAGACCCTTAGTTTTTAAACAATAAGTTTATTGTGTACTGTTGAGTTACCATGTAAATAGAAATTAACACTTGTTACAATTTTCCAACAAATTATATGATAAATATATAAGATAATGTATAAATTATTCCATTATTAATTAAGGTAAAGACATATTTGGTCTTTAAAATTTTGTATGTATCAATTTAGTATATATAGAATTGAAAATTCTCAAATTGTTATAAAAGTATTCAACTGAGTCAAATTACTTATTTATAGGACTTTTGTAACCATTAATATAAACTAGATCAACTTACTCTAAAACTTGCTCTATATCCTATCATCAATTATAGAGATATATAATAGTTTATACCTACTTACTAATTTAAATCATTGAATTTTTCTATAATTGATGAATATGATAAATAGTAAATTTAAAAAACTTATTATTAAAATAAATGAATTTATCTTCTATAAACTTTATTCATTTATATTCACAGTATTTGAGTACTGATTTGAGTTTTAAAATTTTAAAGATAAAATTTGTATACCCAAAAAATTTTGAGAAAGGAAGAGCGAATGTTTACTATATTAATATTAAAAGAATTTGATTTTAATTACTTCAATACAACAACTTTTAAGATAATATTATCAATTTTTATGTTCCTCAACGTCCCAAAAATATTAATTACTAACTAGTATATTTAATTTATAACATACTGTGTCAATTACTTTTACTATTTCTCAGTTGAACCCATCGAACCCTACATTCCGATACCTGAAAATCACTCTTCCACCACCGCACCGTCGCCATTTGTGGTCGTATACCCCTCTCCTCTCCGCCGCAGCTGTACTGTCATATTTCTCTCCCCATTCCTCATCATTGCTATCTATTTAGGGCTCTCAATTTTCCAATTTAAAGAACAAAACAAATAAACTACATTGCTCAACGTATGTATTTATTCCTCTATACCCGTTTTTCGTTCTTCTGATACTATCTTTACTTATATGATGCTGGATTTGATTTCTATGTTCTGCACTGTTCTTGTTTGAACCTGAATAATATTTATTAGGATGAATATCTACTTTGATTCTTATAAATTAAAATTTTCCCCTGTATCATTTTCATCCTGAAAGGGTTAAACTAAAAATTATTATCAAATATCTCAAATGTTTTCAAAATAGTCACTGATGAGATTAAAGTGTTACAAAACATAGTAATAAAATGTTAAATTTTTGGGTGTACCATTTTCGGTTGTCCAATTTTTCCAGGAAACAAATTAGCACAGGCAAAATTTTGGAGGGAATGGATCTTTACTTATTACTTGCTTCAATGCCTATTGAAATGTATTGTATCTTACATACTAAACGGTTTATTTATTCATCATTGCAGTCAGAGTTAGAAGATCCTTTTATTTCTGGAATTGTATTTATTTCGAAATATGCTTGTGACTTCATTTGTTGTTTCTTTGTCGATGACATTGGTTTCATCATATTTAAGAGAATTATAATTTGTTCAGGCCATAAACGTTGTCAAATTATATTGTTTTCCTGTTTTAATTATAGGTTATCTTCCCTGAAACATGGACGAGGACCAAGAGATGGAGAGGTTTGGAATGGACAATGATTTTGAAGGTGGAGAATGGATTGATGGTGAGTATTACTATCGAAAGCGCAAAGAAAAGCATGCTCAAACCAGAGAAGATGTTCTTTATGGGGTTTTTGCAGACTCAGATGATGATGACGACGAATATTCTAGCAAGAAGCGCAGAAAGGATCGTGGCTTATCTAAGAAGCAAGACCTCACCAAGCCCGTCAATTTTGTCTCTACTGGCACATTCATGCCTAGTCAAGATACTGATAAGAATTCTAAAGAACAGGTTGAAAAGGATAACTGTGTTAGTGAAGATAGGCCGGGTGTAGGTCTCGGCATGGGGTCTGGTAGCATTTCCAGATCTGGTTTAGGTTTTAATTCCAGTTATACTGCAAATGGTTCTGATAGAAACAATGATTTTAATGAGAATGACGATGATAACTTTCTGCCTACAGTACCTACTGCATTTGGAAAGAAGATTAAGGAAGGGGCAATGAGAAGGGAAAAGGAAAGGGAGAGAGAAAAAGTGGATAAGAGGAGGGGTCAACATCAAAGTCTAGGTAAAGATGTCGATGTTGGGAAATTTGAGAAGCATACGAAGGGAATAGGGTTGAAGCTATTGGAGAAGATGGGTTATAAAGGTGGTGGTCTTGGGAAGAATGAGCAAGGTATTGTGGCTCCTATTGAAGCGAGATTGAGGGCCAAGAATACTGGTATTGGATTTAACGACTCTAAGGAGATTATGCCATTGCAGCCTGCTTTGAAGGTAGAGAACAATAGTTTACCTGGAATCAACCAATCTACTGCTGGGCGAACAAAAGACAGACCATGGTCAAAGCACGCAAGGTTGAAGAAGAAGAAAACAAGCAAGGCTGAAGAAGAGGAAGACTATATTACTGCACAGGAGTTGTTGGAAAGCAAGCAAGAACAAGACTCAGAGGTTGTTCAGAAGGTTTATGATATGAGGGGGCCACAGGTTCGAGTAATTACAAATTTGTCTGATTTGAACGCTGAGGAAAAAGCAAGGGAAAATGATGTTCCAATGCCAGAACTTCAACATAGTATAGGGTTAATAGTTAGGTTGGCCGAAGCTGATATCCAAGAGATTGATAGAAATTTGAGGAGGGAGAGGGAAACAGCACTTAGCTTGAAGAAAGACAAAGAGAAGTTAGAAATTGAGACTGCATTTAAAAAGAAGCAGGTGGATATCATGGAGGAAATACTGGGTGTGTTGGACCAAATGGAAAAAGAGAACAATATAGGAACATTAACATTGGATTCCCTTGCTCAAAGCTTTAGTGACTTGCATAAAAGATATGCTGATACCTATAAGTTATGTAACTTGTCATGTATTGCTTGCTCATATGCTTTACCTCTGTTTATCAGAGTTTTTCAAGGATGGGATCCTCTTCGAAATCCATATCATGGGATAGAATTGGTATCATTTTGGAAGACGTTGCTACAAGAAGAAGATTGCCTTGATATATGGGATGCATCATCGCCTTACACCCAATTGGTTTCTGAGGTTGTATTGCCAGCTGTTAGAATATCTGGTATCAATACCTGGCAAGCACGGGATCCTGAGCCGATGTTACGGTTTCTAGAGTCATGGGAAAAGTTGCTTCCTTCTTCTGTCCTCACTACAATATTGGACAATATAGTCATGCCAAAATTGTCAAGTGCTGTAGAAGCTTGGGAACCTCATCATGAAACAATTCCCATTCATACTTGGGTGCATCCATGGCTTCCTCTGCTAGGACACAAATTGGAGGATGTGTACCAGGGGATTCGTTTTAAATTGAGTACTGTTCTCGGTGCCTGGCACCCAAGTGATGGTTCTGCCTATGCTATATTGTCTCCTTGGAAGCCTGTATTTGATCCTGCAAGTTGGGAACAGCTCATGCTTCGTTTCATTGTGCCGAAGTTGCAGCTTGTCTTGCAAGATTTCCAAGTGAACCCGGCAAGTCAGAATCTTGATCAATTTTTTTCAGTAATGAACTGGGCTTCTGCTATTCCAATTCATCTGATGGTTGATATGATGGAGAAAATTTTCTTCGCCAAGTGGCTTCAGGTTCTGTATCATTGGTTGTGCTCAAGTCCTAATTTTGAGGAAGTTACAAAATGGTATTTGGGTTGGAAAGAACTAATTCCAAAAGAACTTTTGGCAAATGAAAGTATTCGGTATCAGCTTAACTGTGGTCTTGATATGATGAACCAGGCTGTTGAAGGTATGCAGGTGGTTCAACCTGGTTTAAAAGAGAATATCAGCTATCTTAGGGTACTCGAGCAAAGGCAATTTGAAGCACAGCAGAAAGCAGCAGCGAATGCTCAACACCAAGCTGCTGCAAGCTTAGGCAGTGCTGTCAATGTTGATGGTGTGGCCAGCATGCAATCACATGAGTTGACCTTGAAAGAAGTTATCGAGGCCCACGCTCAGCAACATGGTTTGCTATTCAAGCTTAAACCTGGAAGAATGCACAATGGTCATCAAATATATGGGTTTGGTAATATCAGCATAGTAATAGACTCTCTAAACCAAAAGGTATATGCCCAAAATGAGGACTCATGGTCTTTGGAATCTCTCCAAGGCTTGCTAGAGTTGAACAACAAGTCTCATAGCAAAAGACGCTGAATTCTATGTTGCCTAATGTAAAGTAACATCTCAGTTCTCAGGTACTTAACATCCTATGTTCGTAGTACATTGTTTTCATATGATTGACAGTGGAGACTTGAGATGTTGTGGCTTACTTAATATCCTATGTTCGTAATACTTATGTTTTGTTTTGTGCATCGTTATGTTTGCTAGTAAGTGAGCTAGGTTGATATAGAGTGATAGACGACAAATCAGGCTTGGAGTTAAATTATGTGGACATTCTTACTTTACTTTGTTACTTAGGTGATGATTTTCACACCTCAATATATTTCTCCTTATTGCATTCAAATGATTAATCCCCCTGCATATATAATTAATTATTTACCAGAAAATTATGGGAATTTTAGAAGGCTGTATGGGAAATATAACCTAGTTAGATATAACGGTATCTATTATTTTGAGAAGTACAACTCCCTGGGTGGTGTGGAGTCAAGAGGGAGAATTTGCTCCATTTCCCTGACCTGCTTCAGTAAACTGACCCAACATACCATTAGGCTAAGGATTGTTGACGCTTCAGTGGTTAACACGTCTTAGGACTCAAGTTTCACTTTCTCAAGCTTGAATTGTTGATGCTTATGTGTTGAAGGCCGACAATCAAAACACAAAATAGTGGCAAAAATTGACCTTAGGCAAAATGTTAATTTGCAGGTTTACACTTTACACAGTATTTATATTTGTCGACATATAGGGTTTCTTTTACTACGTTCTAGATTCCATGTTTAGAGAGAAACCCCAGTAATTAAAGTACAAAAAAGGGAATAAGATGCACTTAAGTTTTTACTTGTTTAGTACAGAATACAGATACACTAGTATATGCTAGTTGCCACTGAAATGTTGTACAAGTACCAAGTAGCACAAATCTATATTTTTATTTAGGATTAAGAACATTGGTAATGGCATGTAGAAACCTTTCTTGAAGCTGTCACTTAAAAGCACCTTGCTCAATGGTTTCGCCCAAATCTACACTGAAATAGAAAACTCATCTTATTTTTTCTTGTTTACAGAAAACATTCTTGATCAAGCATTTTGATTTTTGAGCCAAGAACCTAGTTTGTAGGGAGCAACCTCAACAAGGCTTGTTGAAAATATGCGGATGACAACTTCAAATATGCACATGCTTGGAGGATGTCAATCATACTTGAACTCAAGATGCAACAACATTTTGAGAATCTTCATAACCACTATTCAAAGGCTGGCTAGTTTTTTTGAAATAAGAACAAAGTTTCATGTAAATTCTTTATTCGGATATGTATTTGTAATAAGACATTCATTGGGAAGCTAACCAGGTTGCTGATTTTATGGCAAATATGGCTCACTCTCTGTAAGTGGGTACACATGAGATGGATAGGCCTCCTCCTAACTATAGGGATTTACTTTTATTCGATTGTACATGCATGTTTTTTGCCTAGAAATGTTCTAGTGTAGTCTCTTTGGGGGTCTCCCCCTCCTACTCACCAAAAAAAAAGACATTTGTAGATGATTAGTAATTTCTAGAGTTGTTTAGTTGTAGAAATATTCAATACTTAAGATCGTATTTTGGGTTGTTAATGTGTGTGACTATACATATACAGATAATTGAACCTTTTTTTTGTTTTTATAACAAAAATGAATTTTACCAAATCTGAATATCTAAATAAATAAGAAAAAAATGAATATACTGGCAATGTATGAGTTTGATATATTATTATTGTATCATTTATTTTAAACTCTGCAAAATATTAATATACTCTTCTAAACACTGACTTTACAATGGATATTAGGTTCTCTCCTTAACCTTATGAACTGCCACGAATTGAGTTCACTTTAAAAAATTGTTATAGATTAGTATTACTAAGTCTACCAAATACATCCTAATTATTTAATTTATCTCATGTATATAATACATATTTAACATATATAACCCACTTATATGTATGGTGAGGGTAGTACATTTTCTATTCTAAAATATGTATGATTTCATGTACTTTTTTATTTTCATTGATTAAAAATATATGATTAATTCATAAGTTACTTTTCTTACTAATAAAAAATACATGGCATATGAAATACTACACACTTTAAGACAAAACATGGGAGATTGGAGTTAGTTGTCCTCCTGGTTTAAGTACAGAAAAAGTAAGAAATTAAAGATTAAGATGTTAAAGAAATAGAGATGTTTGGGGCCCGATGTCAGGTAAATGAAATATTTAATTTTGGGTATCTAAAAGGTATAGGTTGGGAGGTTAGGGTCATGGACTAGTAGTGCCCTTTAATTTTCCTTATATAATGCAGGACTAGTCCCTACATCGCCCTCCATTCCACACATCACACGCCCTCTCCTCTGTTTTTCTCTCACTTTTCTTGACTTTATTTCTTCTTCTTTTCCTTCTTCTTTTTCTTCTTCTTCTTACTCCACTACCACTCTCATGTCTTATTAGACTCTACCCATACTTTGAAGAAGAGAAATATATAAACATAATTGTAGGTAGGAAAAATGAAAGAGAGTGGTAGAAAGCAGAGTGGTGGAGCCTCATCACCATGTGCTGCATGCAAGCTTCTAAGGAGAAGGTGTTCACAAGATTGTGTTTTTGCTCCTTATTTCCCATCTCATGAGCCACACAAGTTTGCAAATGTACATAAAGTCTTTGGTGCAAGCAATATCAACAAGATGCTTCAGGTTCATTCCTATCTCTTATCTATTTTCCAACTTTTCATGTTTTACTTATTCAACTTAATTCAATTCATAAATCTAGAAGTAAGGGGAAAATCATATGTTATACACACTTTTTATTATTCTATGTCGTAAAGATATGTGATCTGTAAAAAATGTATACCCTTTAATTTATCATATTTTGATCAATCACAGAACTATGACACATGAGCAACAACCAATTTAATCATCTAAAATAGTTTATATTCCTTCTTATTTGTTTGTCTCATTAACAAAACAAAAAAATACAAATTTAAATTGGAACCGTTTTCAAGAGATAGAAAATGGATGTGATTTGTGATGGGTACTGGAAGGACAAAATTTTAAAATTCGCCGTCTGTGGGGATCGAACCCACGACCACGTGGTTAAAAGCCACGCGCTCTACCACTGAGCTAAGACGGCAAGTTATTTTCATATTTAAGTATGTCAAATTAAGCATTATTAAGTAGTATTTGGCAATTTAAAATAGTATTATTTAAATTAATTATGTAATTTCTAAATATAATTTTAGCACAGATTACAAACCTTATTAGTAGTTTTTTTACATAAAAATTAGGGGAAGCCAAATCCAGGTATGGTCATGATATTTTCTATGCATCGGGGCTGGAAAATATTTTGATTCCAAATTTATTGAAAACTTCTTTTTTAACAAACAAAAAAAAC
Source organism: Lupinus angustifolius (assembly GCF_001865875.1). Taxonomy (NCBI): domain Eukaryota; kingdom Viridiplantae; phylum Streptophyta; class Magnoliopsida; order Fabales; family Fabaceae; genus Lupinus; species Lupinus angustifolius. The sequence continues at coordinate 8,335,633 of NC_032026.1, read as the reverse complement.
AATCAACAAAATCTGTAGTGTGTTTACATTCAATATTTAAAATAGTTAAAACCGTTATAATCAGTATCATAATAAAATTCAACATGAAAAAAAAGTAAAGTTGCATGAAAAAAAATTGACCCCTTCCTTGGTGATTATTTAAAGATAAATTTACATATCACTTACTGAATTGTAGAAATTTCAGAATTAAACTCAAGCCACAAAGACTGTATGCAAAAACAAACAGGCCAACTCATCAGCATCATAATTTCAAAGTTTGCAGTTATTTCTCATTCTATGCTATTTTTTTAAGTCAAATAATTACTTATTTATTTTTCTCATCCCCAAAGTCCTCAAAGAACACAAACACCATAACTCAGTTGTTTGATTCTACTTATGTTATTATAGTCACTTTCTCAACGAATTGATAGGTAATTTTCGGTAATGAAAAACAAAAAATGAATGTCCTTTTAGACTAGTGGCCCTTTTAGACTAGTATTGGATACAGATTTTGACACTTGATATAAAAACAATTTTGATAGTCTATATTGTAATTATTATTATTTTAATAAATAATATTAAAAAAACTACTTTCCCTCGTCATATTTCAGTTCCCGACTCATTCTCTTTAACCTTAATAAGGGAATTACATTATTTTTTTCTCAATGAAATTCTAGAAAAAAATATATCTTTGGAGTTGATCAAAAGCCATACCCCTTGAAAAAATAAAAAAATAAAAAGGCATTTGGCGCGTTCAAAACACAACGGACGTCCTAATCTCTTTGTCTGCTTTTCCATTATTTCATATTTAAATACTAAGGCACCCTCATCGTTTGGTCTGCCATGTGCTCCCAAAAAATAGAAGAAATGATAAAAAAACAAACACGAAATTGAATATACATAGTGTTATTTAACTGAATGTAAATCCCTGATATATATATATATATATATACATATTTGAAGTATCATTATGCTTTTGCACCACATGAAGTTATCTGTAATAGTCATTTCTTGTTTAAACGTAGGATAAAATTTCTCATTATAAGACTTACGTTTCCATACGCATCTTATATTTATTTAATTTATACATTTTAATAAAAGTTGGTATCCTTTTCTTGGTTTAATTATTTTTAAGATTCTGAAATAATATAGACGCCCTTTGAAATTTTTCAAAAATAAAATGATCTGTTTAGATTTGTCCAAAAAAATCGGATCTTGTTTGAATTTTGTAGATAGTTAAGGTATACACAAATATAAGAGTTAATGAATAGCTTAATCGAACCCAAATGAAAATATGCATGTGTGAAAGAATATCTATTCTTTTAGGTGAGAGTCTCTTATAATAAACTACCAGTTTTTACTTAAAGGTTTTGGAGATTAGTAGTAATTAAACCTTTCTTTATTATATAATACTTAAACTCTGGTTTTGCTAGTAAAAAAGATGAGGAAAAAAATAAATGTGCAACTAAATCTATAGGTTACTTTACTAATGTGTTGACCTGTTAACAGGAACTACCAGAGCATCAAAGAGGAGATGCAGTGAGTAGCATGGTGTATGAGGCAAATGCAAGAGTTAAGGATCCTGTGTATGGCTGTGTTGGGGCAATCTCTTCTCTCCAGCAACAAATTAATGTCCTACAAACCCAATTGGCTGTGACCCAGGCTGAGGTTGTGCACCTTAGGGTGACCCACAATGCTTCATCATCATCCCTATGGAATAATAATGCAGGCCATAATAGCCCAACCAATAGTGAGTCTCCATCATCCAATATCATGGACTCACAAGCCAAGTATTTTTTTGAAATGGATATGGTTGTGGTGGACCATGCTAGCTATGGTGATTCAATGTGGTCATGCTAATATAAAAATGATATATAATATTATTATAGTAGTGTCTATTTAGATCATGGAAGAAACAAAACATTGAAGACATTATTACTTTCTAAAGTAATATCTTCAAGACTTTAGAAAGCTAGACCTAGAAGCGGTGGTGGAGGTGTTCGCCCACTTAATTAATGATGTTTGGAAAATAGATTTCTTATTGAGGACTTATGTAGGTTAAGCTTATGGTGGATTATGGAATCTTTATGGAGAAAAAGGATTGCGTGGTGTTTTGTGTTGTTGTTCTAGTGATGCTATGACTTGGTATTTTGAAGTTATAAGGAAGATGTGATTAGCATTTACTTAGATTTTGATAAGTAATGCTGCTTTGTGATATTTTGGTTTGTGGTATTGCCATATAATATAAATTTAGAAGTTTTATGTATTGACTTGGCTTCGTTCTCTCTTGGGGTTTATATTTCATGGTTTTTCCTTGAGGAAAAAAATTCACGTTGAAAAAGATTACCTAACACAGATGTTTTAGATATCTCATATTAATTTTAAGGTGTAGTAAATGTACATAAAAAATGTGAGTGTAAGTAAGGATTGACTGTCGAATTTAATTGTCAAAATAATAGTGGTTTATTTTACACTAGATGAAGCTAAACTAAAACCTGCAAGACGAGTCATGATGGGAAAAAAAAGATAGGTGGAGAATGAATAAAATGTATCAAATGCTTAATAAGCTACATAATGAGCTATATTGCCCTGTATGTTTAATTCTTATAAATTAGTTTTGTTAAGTTTTAATGATTTAAACAATATTTCCTTAGAATTATTGATATATTTTGTAATGAACTAAAAATAATAAAAATGTCTTACTCATACTGTTTGGACTTATCTTTACAATATATCATATTTTGTTTAATTTAATTACACTTATCATAGTTTTTTTAAAAGATCACACTTATTTCTCATGTCGGGATAGTCAACGTAATCACTACGCCAGATATCGTAATTAACAACGGCTATTCAACATCATAAATTTGAACGACACTGTTGAAAATGAGGAGAAAGAAAATCAATAGCGCATAATAAAACAAGCGTTGTCAATGTGAGTAACTTCAACATCGCATTCTTGAAACAACACGATTGAACATGAGTAATGTTAGCGCTAACTTGAATGATTTATGTTCAACAGTGTATGTGATAGGAAACATTGTTAATGTACATTTATTCCACAGTGTAGCGTTGAATATGTGATGTTGAAGATTACATACTAACAGCGCTTTCTTGATTACGTTGTTTATCGTATACGACATTTTAAATATCAGAAACATTAATGATTGAGTGGTTATGCATATCTTCGTCTCTTAAAATATTAATGGTTGAGTGGTTATGCGTCACTTCGTTTCTTGAAATATTAATGGTATAAATATTGTGGTTCACTCCATGTTCAATTTCATTAGTAAGCTAAGAGTATGTGTATGTTCATTTAATGTTCTTGAAATATTAATGGTTGTTTTATTTTTTTCTGTTTTGTATATTTTTTGTCTCCTTCATATTGGCACCCAAGGAAATGAAGATAGGAGGAAGAAAACACAAACTTAAAGTAACTAAAAAAAGAGCAATACAAGGCAAAAACAAAAGGAGAAGTTTTGTTAAAAGAAATAGAAAAAAGACAGACACTAGATCTCAGCCACTCAAAGTGTTAAAAGTGCTAAAGTTGTATTGTCGGGAATCATATATCATAAGCATGTCAAAGAGGTTTTTAACATCTTTTGATTTGACAAAAGGACCTAGAGTTCAAAAGGAAAGTGATTGTTATACAAGATTCGCGTGAGATGAAGATTTCATGTGCAAATCATTTCGTTCATTGTCATCTACCAAATCGTTTAGTTCCTTATGAGAATCTTGTTAAGGAAGTCTTTAACATCTTAAATTTTTTTAAAAGGACTCAGATTTCAAAAGGAAAGTGACTGTTATACAAGATTTGCGTGAGATGAAGATTTAATCTGCAAATTATTTAGTTCATTGTCATCTACGGAATCATTTAGTTCATTGTCATGACAGAAAAAATAATGTATTTTAGCACTTTGAATGAAGAATGAACAATTATTTTTTATGTTAATTTCTATTTTTTATTATTTATTTGAATGTTTATTAATGTTTAATATTTTCACAGTTCCATATTAATAAACATGATAAACAAATTAACAAAACTTAATAAACACATTAAACGAATTAACAAAACTTGATGTATAATATTTTTGCAGTTTAACATTAATAAACACAACAATATGTTAATTTAGTTCATGTCAACTTGATGTTAATTAACTTATTTTAATGTTGTTTTTTTACCCGTAATATAATATGTTAATTTAATAACGCATAATTAGGACTACATTACTAATTTGAAAAATGGGTTCAGTTTAACAGCGCATAGTTAAGATTGCACTGTCAATTAGATTCAATTCAACATCGCATAGTTGAGATAGAAATATCAATTAGATTTCATTCAACAGCGCATCATCCAGAAAGCGTTGTTGATGAGTTTATGAAAATGAGTAGTAAACAACTGGATTAACAACAACGGTGCAACTCTTAAGAAGCGTTGTTGAAGATATCAATACAACAACACAACCATTAATATTCACTGTTGAAGAGGTCCTATTAACATTGCTATCTGCAGAAAGCGCTGTTGAATTGTTACTAAAGTTTAAATATCTAAAAGATGAATCAGTTCCCTCTATGCTCTCAAACTTAATCGAAAAGAAATCTCATACTCTCAGCAAACTTTCATACTCTCATAAACCCTTAAAAAACTTCATCAATGACTTCCCAAATTGGTGATTATCGTTGCTAAAAAACGAACTCCATGTGGAATGACTTCCATGCAGAATATCATTCAGGCAAGAAATAAGGATGTGAAGATAGAAGTTCAAGGGAACTTAAAAGTCCAACCATTAAATTCGAAGGGTGGCAACTCATTGGTAAGTTACATTGGGGTCGTGGTTAGGCAGAATATGTCGCTAACATTAAGCAAATGAAATGATGTTAGGTTGAATATCGTGAAGGAGCGAATTTGGAATGAAATAACAATAAGTTTATTTTTCAATTTGTGTGTTATTTATGTTTTCATGCAATATACGTATATGTGTTTGCATACAATGTACGTATATGCATGTGCTTACATGCAATGTAATGTATTTTAATTTTAGTCAACTTTTGATGTTGATGAGGAACATAAGGATTATATCCTTAAATCAGCTAGGAAGACTCTTCGACAATTCAGAACTGATGCCGGAAAATGTATCAGAGATGCTGATGGTATTGTCAACCTAAAACCTCCAAAGAAATATGCAAATGTTGTTGAAGAAGAGGATTGGAAGATTTTTGTCACCCTACGCACACAAGACGAGTCTTTCTTGGTAAAATCATATTCTTTGTATTGACTTTACTTTTATATATACTTTTGTATATATATATATATATGATTGTTGATGTTAATGTTGTTTGTTTTTGCATAAAGTAAGTAATGAAAACCGTAAGAGGGCATCTAAGTCTTTGTATCCATACCGAGCTTTTCGAGCAGGGTATAGAGTGTAAGACTGAGATTGCAACTTAGAGGGGGGTGAATTAGTTGAGTAATCGGTTACTCACTTGAGTAATCGGTTACTCAAACTCTCTGTCCAACAGTGAATTTAAAATTCACTTAGAGTAATCGGTTACTCAAATTTAAATATTGTTGGATAACTGATTCTCACTCATGTAACCTGTTACTCAAATTTCAGTAACTTGTTATACAATATTTTGAAAAATATTTTCATTTAAAACTTGAAGTGTTTCAATTCCTTTTAAAGTATTTTGAGCATTACTACTTTAGTAACTTGTTACACAGTATTTTGCAATCCAAGGAAGTAATTTAATTTCCCCTTCATAGACATTTCAAACTCTCCTTGCATCATATTGCCAAAATCACTACATAACAACTCATTAATAGAACCGAAAATAATATCAACTACATAAATTGAACAAGTAGAGTATGATGATTTATTTTCTTTATGAAGAGAGTATTGTCGACCTTTCCTTTGTTGAAACCTTTTTCAAGTAGAAATTTAGTTAGATGATCATAACATGCACAAGGAGCTTGCTTTAAGCCATAGAGAGCTTTCTTTAATTTGTAGACATAAGAAGAATGTTTGTAATCTTCAAAACCAGGAGGTTATTCAACAAACACTTCTTCTTGAATGTTGTCGTTGAGGAAGACACTCTTTACATCCATTTGATATAACTGAAAATTCAAAGAGCAAGCATATGCAAGTAATAGCTTAATAGCTTCAAGTCTAGAAACTGGAGCAAAAGTTTCATCAAAATCGATACCTTCTTCCTGGTTGTATCCTTGGGCTACTAGTCTAGCTTTATTTCTCACTATTATACCATTTTCATTAGATTTATTTCTAAATACCTTGAGTTATAATAACATGCCTATTTTTAGGTCTATGAACAAGTTCCCAAACTTCGTTTCTCTCAAACTGGTTTAATTCTTCCTGCATAGCAAGAATCCAGTGTTCATCCTCGATTGCTTTATCAATCTTTGAGGGTTCGATTTGAGAGACGAATGTCATGTTAAGACAAGTTTTATCAAGCATTCGTCGGGTTGTGATACCTGTATTAAATTCAGTAATAATATTGTCAATTGGATGGTACCGATGAGTTCTCCATTCTTTTGGTAAATCTGAATGAGTATGCTCCTCTTTATGCTCCTCTTGAGATGGTAGGTTATCATTCATTTTCAATTGCTCAGTATCAATTGTAGATTCAATAATAGAAATTTCATTTGAAGAAGAACTTGGCAGTTCCTCCTCATCAAGAGTTATCACATATTTTATCTCAGCATTGGTTTCATCAAAAGATACATGAACGGGTTCTTCCATGACTTGTGTTCTTTTATTAAAAAATTTGTAAGCTTTACTCGTAAGAGAGTAGCCTAGGAAGATGCATTCATATGCTTTTGCATCAAATTTTCCCAAGTTATCATTTCCATTATTTAAAAAAAACATTTACAACCAAATACATGCAAATGAGAAATGTTTGGTTTTCTACATTTAAAGAGTTCATATGGGGTTTTCTTGAGAATAGGTCTTATGAGAACTCGGTTCGAAACATAACAAGCACTACTTACTACATCTGCCCAGAAATATTTTGGGAGGTCAGTTTCATTCAACATTATTTGAGCTAGTTCTTCTAAAGACCTGTTCTTTCTCTCTACGACACCATTTTGTTGTGGTATTCTAGGAGCAGAAAAGTTGTGATTGATACCAAGATCATCACAGAATTCTTCAAAAGAAGAGTTTTGAAATTCTCCCCCATGATCACTTCTTATAACAGCGATTTTAAGTGATTTTTTATTTTGTACTCTTTTAGCATAAATGCTAAAGGCTTTGAATGCCTCATTCTTATGCACTAAGAATAGAGTCCAAGTGTATCTCGAAAAATCAACTCTTTCATTTCTCACCGCTGTAATTTCTGTTTTCTTTGGAATCACTTAAACTATGCTCACCCAATGACTATCAGAAATTGGATATATGATCCCAACTTGAAGAAGCTTTGTCACCTCTTTCTTCACAACCTCAAAGATGACTGGATTGGGTCTCCTTCGTGGTTGCCTTACTGGTTTAGCTTCATCTTCCAAGAGTATCTTGTGCATGCACATGGATGGGCTAATACTAGGAATATCAGCTAAGGTCCAACCAATTTATTTCTTATACTTCTTCAACACTTGCAACAACTTCTCCTCTTGATCAACATCAAGGGAGGTGGAAACAATAACCGGGAGCTTCTCATCATCCTCTAAGTAAGCATACTTGAGGTTTCCACCCAAAGGTTTAAGCTCCAATACAGGTGCCTGCAAAACAGATGGAATCAAAGTAGCAGACATAGATTCTGCAGCCTGCACCTGAACAAGTAAATCAGATTAATGTATGATGTCTACAGAAATTGGGTTAGTGCAATCTGATTCAACAACATTTGGATCAACAGAAATATGCAGAAACTCATCAATACAAGAATTACACATTTCAGAATCAGTGCATGTATGACAAGTGTATGAGTCTATCAATGACATAGAATCAAAATCATTAAGAAAATCATAGATATTATCATTAGTTAACTCATCAAGTAAATCAATATGAAACACAGAATGGTCCTCAGATGAAACACAAAATGGTCCTCATATGGATGCTTCATAACATAAAAAATATTAAATCGGACCACAATATCACCAAACAACATAGACAATGTTCCAGCATGGACATCTATCTTGATCTGGCTGTTCTAAAAATTGGCCTCCCCAAAATGATAGGAACTGTGTTACGGGATGATCTCTCTTCCATATCGAGAATATAAAAACCAGCCGTAAAAATAACTTCACCAACCTGAACCAAGACATCCTCTATCAAATCAAAAGGATAGGCAGTACTCATGTTTGCTAATTGAATCACTACCCCAGTGGGTTGCATAGGTCCAAGTGAAAGAGACATGAAAACAGACATAGGCATAACATTAATCGAAGCACCTAGATCTAGCATGGCATTCTCAAATTTGCTATTACCTATTATTTAAGGTATAACAAATGTACCTCGGTCCATACATTTTTCACGAATATGAGGAACATGTTTACTTATTAGTGCGTAAACATTTTTGCCCAAGCTGTTCCTCTCATTACTTTTGAGCCTCCTCTTGTGAGTGCACAACTCCTTTAGAAACTTCGCATATCTTGGAATTTGTTTGATTGCATCAAGTAAAGGTATGTTCACCTCTATCTTTCTAAATGTGTCCAATATCTCCTTATCTACCTCTTCCATCTTCTTACTTTGAATGGATCTTGGAGGAAATGGAAGAGGAATTGAAGATGGTTGTGCAACACTTGTGGAAGGTTCACTAGCAAGAATTTGTTCATTAGTGCTCTTAGTCTCTTGTAAAATTGATTGCTTCATTTTTTATGCAGCTAGATCAACTTCAATCTATTTGCCGAACCTTAGAGTGATGGCACTCACATTCTTCGGGTTGACCACAAACTGGAAGACAACTTATCATAATTCTGAGAGTGCAATGTGTTTAATGAAGTAGCCATTTGTCTCATCTGGGTGGTTAAATTCTGAATGGAGGACTCTTGTCTCTGAATGGAAGCTCTGGTCTCTTGCTAGAATTGCATATTCTGCAATGTCATCTATCTCACCAATTCTTCTAATGAAGATTCACTATATGCAGGAGCATGATTACTATTTACTTGTTGTTGTCTCTGTAGTTGGATTGGAAGAGGCACATATAGTCTATTTTGTGCAGCATTATTATTCTGAAATGGTGGTCCTGGATGAGGCTGTGAAGGATCAGACCATCTAAGATTCAAATGATTCCTCCAACCAGGGTTGTATCTGCTTGATGAAGGGTCATAATTTTGTTGCTGTTGTTGAGGTCTGTTGTTGTAAATATTTGTAGCATAGGCCTCAGAATGGTCACCAGTTTTGGGCTCCAAGAGAGAAGGACAAACATCACTGTAATGGTCAGTTGCGGTGCAAATGCCACAAACTCATGCTGCAAGTGGAGGTTTATGCTAATTCATGGCAAGTTGAGTGACCAAGGTAGAAAGAGAGTCAATTTTTTCTCAAGTTTATCTTGTCTTACCGAATTTGTCCCAACATTATGGACACATCTAACCACAATAGCATCACTATTTCTTGCACTGAACTGTTGAGAGTTGGAAGACATCTTCTGAATCAAACCTCTAGCCTCAAAAGGGTCATATCTCTAAGTGCACCATCACTAGCAGTACCAATGATATTCCTCTCCATGTTGTTCAGACCCTCATAGAAATATTGCAGGAGGAGTTGTTCAGAGATCTGATGATGGGGGCAGTTTGCACGTAGTGTCTTGAATCTCTTTCAATATTCATATAAACCTTCTGCATGTAGTTGTCTGATTCCAAAAATATCTTTTCTGATTGTAGTGGTCCTCGAGGCAGGAAATAATTTTTCAAGGAAGATTTTCTTCACGTCATCCCAACTAGTAATAGAACCAGGGGCCAAGTAATACAGCCAATATTTTTAAGCGCCCTCAAGCGAATGTGGGAATGCCTTCAAACAGATGTGATCCTCTTGGACATCACGAGGCTGCATGGTGGAACATACAATGTGGAACTCCTTAAGATGCTTATGAGGACATTGACCTGCAAGTCCATGAAACTTAGGCAACAAATGGATTAGTCCAGTTTTGAGCACATATGACACATCCTCATTGGGATACTGGATACACAAGCTTTCGTATGTGAAATCAGGTGCAGCCATATTTTCATAGTATGCAACAGAATGCACAGAAATAGTAGAATCAGTATCACTATCAGGTAGATTAACACTAAAATGAAAAGACTCGCTATCTAAATTTAAATTCCTAAGTTGTCTAACTAAACTATCAAATGTTCTATCAATTTCAGGATTTATTGGATGCAAAGAGTCAGGATTTCCCCCAGTCATGCACTAAATGCAGCAGTAAGAATCATGTAGGGAGTAAGTGAAATACATGTTAAATTTCAGTGATCAACCAAAATTTTGCATCAATAAAATCCTAATACCATAGGAAACATCCACAAAAAGTTCCAGGACAAAACTCAAAGTCTAACTAATTTAAATAAATGCAACAAAAACAAAACAATTGGAAAATAAAATGTAAAATAAAAAGAAATAGTAAAACGACTCTTTTTGGATTTTCAGGGCGGGTTCTACAAACGCAGTGGAAACAAAAAGAATGGTTACAAAGTTTCATGCAAAAATTCTAACCACAACTATCTTAACCAACATACACTCGAATCAACCAATAGACAAATGGTTAAACAAAACAGCAAACAACAAACATTGAATGCTATAGACATGAAACCCAAACATAATGGTTACTATAAAAAAATTCCTAAAATAAAAATACAATCTTCATTTCAACACATACCCTCCACTTTCATAATGCCCAAAATGTCATTAGTGTCAAATATGATCTGAAAATGATAATAGATTTAATTAGGCCAAATAATATCAAATAAACTCATTTTAGGAATATTGATCAAATAAAGTCTAAAACACTAAACCATGTAAAACAAAGTCAATTAGGCACCAAGATTCATCAATCATGCTAAATTAAGGTTATGAATAATGTATAATATATTGTTCATCATTGGGTCTTGCTCACCCCTACTCCATAGTATTTGATATTCTCTTTTGTTGTTGATGAATTCTTGTTCTTGTTCTGACTAGTGAGGATATCTCAAATATTGAGTTAAGTTTATACTTTATTATTTTTATTTGCTTCTTGTGTGAAATCAGTATGGGGAATAATAACTTGGATATGTCTTTAAACTATATTTTATTATTAAAATATGTTATGAAATAAATATTTGGATATATAAACTATTACGATTTTATAAATTGAGTTTAGAGGCATCACGAGTTTAAAACTCTTGAGTTTGTGGTGTAGTTTCAATTATCCATCTTCCCTCATTGAGGATTTAATTAAGGAGAGATGCGAACCTCATCCTGGGGTATTGCACGAACACCTATGGTTCAACTTGCTTATCGTTATAGCAATCCAACATAATTTTTAGGTGAACTTCATCCTAGGTCTTTAATTTTTGGTATTTTATATTTATTTAATTAACATTTTAATTGCTTATGATGCCTTAAAAAAACGCAGAAAATTAATCCGACCACACATGTAAGCTAAATATACTTAAATCTGATACATTTCGAAGGAAAAAATGTATGTACTAATAGTGTAAGAGTTTTTTCACATTGATGTTATATCACTTATTATTCATATTTAATAATAATTGAATATTAAATATAACTAATTTTAATAAATTGTAGATAATATATTAATTACTTATAAACCAGAAAATATGTCATTACTATCATTTTCTCTTGTTGGTTGGAAAAATGTAAGTTAAAAAATTAATAATTACGTATTTTCTAATCAATCAAAATAAATGACACATATAACAGGTCTAATTCATTCAAAAACAGTTACCTTCTATTTAAAGCTAACTAACTAACTGTCAACTAACAAGTTTCTAAAAAGGAAAGTTTTCAGTTAGCCAAAGTAAATGGTACATATCAATACCCCCCCCCTTGAAAAACGGATACTTCTTCAAATCATGATAAAACTCCCAAGTAGCATCCTCCACTAATTGATGCTCCCACTTAATCAACACCTTTATAACAGCTTGGCCTCTTCGTCTTACTGTCATTCTGTCTAATATAGATACGGGTTCTTTATCTGCCATTACACCATCATCTGAAATTGGAATCTGAACTGAAGTGGAAACTGTGCCCACATGTTTTTTTAATTGTGAGACATGAAAAACAAGATGAATTTTAGAAGATGGAGGAAGATCAAGTGCATAAGCTACCATACCCACCTTGCTAACAATCGAATAAGGGCCTTAGTATTTAGGGGCTAGTTTTGCATTGCTTCTGTTGGCCACTGAAATTTGTCTATAGGGATGCAACTTCACATATACCAATTCACTCATATGCTTATCGGCAACCTGTTTCATCATATCTTGTGCTCTTCTTAAGTGGAACTTGAGCAGTTTTAACATCTCCTCTCTTTTGGTCAAGCTTCTATCCACCAACTGCACATTAGATTCACCAGGAAGATAGGGTGAATAAACTGGTGGAGGCTGCCCATATACAATCTCAAAGGGAGTGGCTTGAATGGATGTGTGAAATGTGGTATTATACCACCATTCTGTCAAAGGTAACCAGTGTAACCATTGCTTAGGATTATCAGAACACATACATCGCAAATAAGTTTTCAAGCATTTATTCACCACTTCGGATTGGCCATCCGTTTCAGGGTGATATGCAGAAGAAAGCTGAATTGTGACCCCTTGCAAGGCAAACAACTCCTGCCAAAATTTGATGATAAACACTGGATCTCTGTCACTTGTAATTGAAGTTGGACATCCATGGAGTTTGAAGACATTATCCAAAAAACTCTGGGCTACAATTGCAGCAGTGTAAGGATGGGCTAAAGCCATTAAATGTGCAACTTTACTTAGCCTATCCACTACTACAAATATGACTTGTTTCCCAAAAGATACAGGTAATCCCTCTATGAAATCCATAGTGACATGTTGCCACACATGCTCAGGAACAGGTAATGGTTAAAGCAATCTAGGTGAAGTAGTAGTTTCGTATTTACATGTTTGGCAAGTCTGGCACCTCAGTATAAAATCATTCACATCCTTATTCAACCCTCGCCAAAAAACCACTGATTTAATCCTCTGTATAGTAGCATGCCTCCCTGAATGACCACATGTGACACTTGTGTGCAACCATTGCATAATATCTTGTCTAATTTTTTTATCATTGCCCACTACCAACTTTCCCTTTCTCTTGAGTTCACCATTTAACCAACTGTAATGTTTGTGAGAAGTTGGATCTTGTTGAATCTGCAATTTCAACCTGCTCAACCCTTCATCAATGTTCCATAACTCCTTCAGTCTTTCTAGTATAGCAGAATCAATGGTATGGATCAACAAAGCATTACAACAATCCATTCTTGATAAAGCATCAGCTGCAATATTTTCTTTACCCTGCTTATACTCAATTGCAAAATCAAATTCCATTAATTTTATTAACCACTTCTGTTGGAATGTTGTAGATAACCTTTGATCAAGCATGTATTTTAGGTTGTGATGATCTGTTTTGATGATAAAGTGCTTGTTCAACAACTAGTGTCTCCACTTCTGGACAATAAATACCACAACCATGAGTTCCTTTTCATAAGTAGATGATGATTGTTGTTGTTGGTTCAGTGCTCTGCTCACGTAAGCAATAGGGTGATGGTCCTACATTAAAACAACGTCCAACCCCATACCTGAAGCATCTACCTCCACCACAAAGGTTTTGGAAAAATTAGGCAAAGCCAAGACAGGTGATGTTACCAATAATGCTTTTAGTTGCATAAAGGCATTCTTAGCTTCATCTGTCCAACAGAAATTATCCTTCTTGAGCAACTCAATCAAACGTTTAGCTACCCCTTCATACCCCTTCACGAATCTTATGTAATAGCCTGCTAGTCCAAGACATCCCTCAATTGTTTCACTGATTGAGGCAGAGGCCAATCCTTGACAACAGCAATCTTTGATGGATCAGTAGAAACCCCTTGTTCAGAAATGAAATGCCTCAAATATTCCACCTTAGCAACTTCAAAATAACACTTTGACTTCTTAGCAAACAATGCATTTTCCTTCATGAGACTCAAAACTTTTGCAAGATGATCCAAATGCTCATATAGAGATTTACTATATATGAGAATATCATCCAAAAAAAAACTAGCAAGAACTTCCTCAGGAATTCGCGGAAAATTGCATTCATAAGTCCTTGAAAGGTTGATGGAGCATTTGTCAACCCAAATGGCATAACTAAGTATTCATAATGCCCTTCATGTATCCTAAATGCAGTCTTGTGAACATCATATGGTTCCATTCTGACTTGATGGTAACCAGATCTCAAATCCAACTTGGAAAATATGGTAGAGCCATGCAATTCATCCATGAGGTCTTCCACCAAGGAAATAGGAAACTTGTCCTTGACAATTCCCTTGTTTAGGTCTCTATATCAACACATAATCTCCATGATCCATCTTTCTTGCCTACCAATACCACATGGGCTAGCATATGGGCTATTACTGTTTTGAATAATGCCAGATCCCAACATTTCTTGCACCAAGCCATCAATAATATTTTTTTTATGTTTGGCATACTTGTAGGGTCTTTTATTGACATGATTACTTCCTTGTAGCAATGGAATTTGATGATTGTGGCTCATTCTCATAGGAGGTAAGTGAGAGGGTTCTTCAAAAATATCAGCAAACCTCTCAAGCAATTGAGTAAGTTGATCTGGAATTGGTGGTTGAGTTGCATGAGTAGTGAGAGAGTGTAACAGCCCCTCTTCCTGAGAACACAACTGTAACATGGACAATTGTACTCCTTCTGTCAAAACCTTCTCCAATTGATGTTTCTTCATAGTTTTAACCCCACCATTAGAAGCTCCTCGAAGCACATGCCTTCTGCCTTGAATTTTAAAGTCCATAGTAAGTTTGTCAAAATTCCAAGTAATATCACCCAAGGTCACCAACCATTCAATTCCATACCACATCACAACATCCTAGTGGAATCAACATCGCATATGAAGTAAAAGTAGTGTGTTGGATCGTCCATGAAAAATTCCTTACTACTGCTGAAATTTCCAATTTATTTCCATCAGCTACACTAACCATTAGAGGATCTAGCCTTTCAATCTTGCATCCAATTGTCTTAGCTTTGTGTATGTCTAAGAAATTGTGTGTACTGCCACTATCAATAAGAATATGTAATGGTTTCTTATTGTAATGTCATGTTATCCTCATGGTTTTGAAACTAGGCATACTTGTGAGTGCATTGACAGAAATCTGAGGTTCTGCATACTCTTTATTGTCCATCTTTATCTCTCATGTCTCACCCACCTCTGTACTACCCTCATCCACCTCTAGAACATATAGTTGAAGTTTCTTATGAGTCAAGCTATGCTCTGGAGTGTATGGTGTGTCACAGAAATAGCATAAGCCTTTAGCCCTCCTTTCATTCATATACGTAGGAGTCAAGGTCTTGGTAGATCTAGGCTTTGGCTTGACTGCATCACTTTAAGGCTCCACTGATGTTGTAGGCTTAACACCTAAGATTGATTTTGACATAGGCACATTTTTTATCACTTTTGATGGAAAATTCAGCCAGGCAGGTTTATTGTGTGCAGATTCATAAAGCTTGGCTAAAGCAAATGCCTTCCTCACAGACCTTGGTTGAAACATATGTACCATCATTTCAACATCTTGTTTCAATCCCCCAAGAAACAACTCAATGTATATTCCTCATATAGTTCTAATCTTGTGATTATCGCATCAAATTCCTCATGATAATCACTAACAAAATCCTTTTGTCTCAAATTCATCAGTTCCACCATTGGATCATCACATACATCTCCAAACGGTTCTATCAAAATGGTAATATACTCTCCCCAACTCGGCCAAGAACTGGACCATAGGGATTTAACAAAGGCATGGTGCCATTGCAAAGCCCTTCCTTCAAAATGAAGGACAGCTAACTTCACCTTTACATCCTCCGGAGTTCCATCAATCAAGAAATAAGTTTCAAATTGGTAAATCCATTGCTTCACATTATCTCCATTAAAACGTGGAAAATCAATCAGTGACAAACGAGTACCACAAGCATAGTTGGAACTGTGACATTTCTCCCCTGTATGTGTAGAACGAGATCTTGTTGAATCTTCTAACCCTTCAGAGTTGTTCTTCAACAATTCCTCCATCGTTAATTTGAGGGAATCACTTAACGATTTTTGAATAGACCCAGCCAACTTTATCATTTTTGATTCAATCCTCGCAGACATTCTGCTCTCCAACCTTTCCTCCACTTCTCTTAATGAAGCTTGGCTTCTGGTTGATTCTGCCATTGCGATGCGTGAGTCCAAGGAAAGACCAAAGCTGATACCAATTGATATGAATGAAGTATATATTCTAAGAATTACAAGGGAATTCGAAGAATTTGTGAGAAGAAATGAAGAATCCTTTTTGGAAGAAGAGGATTCAATGATTTTTATTGAAGTTGAGAGAAAGAACACAAAAATGAGGAGAAGAAGAAGAAGAAGAAGAAGAATTCTAAAAAAAAAACTGATCTAATTCATTCAAAAACAGTTACCTTCTATTTAAAGCTAACTAACTAACTGCCAACTAACAAGTTTCTAAAAAAGGAAAGTTTTCAGTTAGCCAAAGTAAATGGTACATATCAAATACCTAAATGGAATGGAAAGGATCCAAACAGCTACTAACATTAAAGTAACAGAACATAAGAGATAATGAAACTAGAACATAAGAGATAATGAAACTGGTTATCATTCACCAATTAATTGCATCTTCCATCAATAGTGCACAAAAATTTAACTTATTTCTCCATGTTCTCTTTCAAACATCTTACAAATGTTGAGGCAAAGACCCCAAAGGATGGTTTTAATTAGACAAACCTTGTGTAGCAAATCTAAGTGTTTCTGATATTAGAAGGACTCATTTGAGCGAAACCAAATAAGCACAGGAATAACAGGATCAAAAGATAACGACATCAGAAGATACTACACAAAGAGAAGAGTACTAAGAAGATAAATCTTCAAGTGAATGATGAGGAGTAACACCACAATCAGAAAGGTCCCAGATCAAAAAATGAAGATTCATCAAAAGGCTAGGGACAGCTAAGGAATGAAGGATATAAATCTGAATTTAAATCTGGGTTCAGTAGAAAGGCCAATTGAGAGATCTGGAAGACTAACAAGATCATCCTAGAGAGAACAAAGCTATGCATATCAGAGGAAAAGCTTCAATGCTAAAGCAAGAAGTTGAGTCCTCTGAAACTGTTCGAAAGTCATGTAGAAGAAACTTAAGAAATCCATTCAATCAGGCTTGAAGTATCACACAATATCAGAAGCAACATAATTGAGGAATGAACACAAATCAAGCTTCTGATCAAATGAGAGTCTCAGAATAAACTTTTAAATAGATCATAGCAAGATCATTTATTAGAAGATACAAAATGCGATAAAACAGAAAAAAAGAAGATCATAAGGCTATAAAAGGATATACATTAAAAAAACATCAGGAGAGGAATGACCATAAATGGACATAACTTTTGAATTGTTCTCACAACCTGCTGGATTCTTACTCCAGTCACTTGCACTCACAGTAACATGCTTCTTCTGTTCTAAAGTCTAATCAAACCCATGCTGGGCCAAGAGATCTTGAATGGTGCTCTGCCAAGTACAATTTATCTTCCCATAAAATAATGAGATTTCAACCTTAGATGTCTTACCTGCCATATTAATAGAGTAGGAGCAAGCCTTTGTAAGTGATAGAGTGCTGTAGGCTTAAGATAAGATCTGCACCTGCCTAGGTTGATACCATTGTTGGGGGGAAATAGTGCTTACCAAAAGTCACGGATAGGAACTCAAACACAACATAAGAAAATAAGAAATATGCCAGGCTCTAGTAGTTAAATACTCTTGCCTATGTTCATGGTCACACTCAGAGAATACTTCACTATCTCAATAAGAATACAAGTTTTTGAGGAAAAGCTTGTTACCTAAATTGTCTACTACTCTAGAAACCTGAGTACCCCACTCAAAAGTTACAAAGAGTACTACATACTTGTTCACAAAAAGATTCTCTCACCACTCAAAGTGGATCACTCACTTGTGGATTCTTCCACTAGTCTCTTGGAGGCCACACCATCTCCAGGTGCTCCTATTTATAGTGTCAAGACCTATTTTTCATCTTACACTCTATTATTGCAAGCCCCTCAATTTCAAAAGCAAACTTTTTCATTTTCCCAAAGTCAGGATAAAAATAATTTCCTTCAAACTTTTTCCCATTTTATTTGAAAATTCGAATTGTTATTCCCAAATTCACATATCCTTTAATTCAAGAAATTATAATTTTTTTTATTTTCATTTTATATTTGACATATAAGTTTATATAACAACATAAATTCATTTGAGATAACAGAGCCAAGTCCTAATTCCTTGGTACTGTAAGCTCTTTCACATTTCCTAAGAAGAGTACTAGCACTGAACCATATCTTAATAACTCCTAACATTATCATGAGTCCCTCATGTTAATTATTTTTCTAAAGTTGAGGGCTGATAATCAGTGCTAACAATGCCGGGTATCTAGATAATTATTTACTCTTATGTCCCCACCGATCATCATTTGTCATTGATGTGATAAGTGACCATTCTGTCTTTCCATTTCTCCTGGTCCAGATATTTTTCATAGAAACTGACTTCTTTGTTTGATTTCACAAACACGGCAGAAGAGCTCCTAGTGCCATAGTGTCCCTAAGCATATAAGCAACTTTTCAGCTTTGCACATGCAAAAGCAAGGGTTGAGCAAGTAAACAAGTGGAATGTGTTATTTTTACCATTGGAAAATTTGCTTCAACAAATATAGAAGTCAAGGGGAGTTCTCGTGCTGGAGGATGAATCCCAGGTAGCATGGATTCCTCGTCTTTAGTAGTGTCTGTCATTAGTTTCTCAACCATTTCTTTAATCGGAAATTCATTTTCACTGTGTTGATCAATAAGCTCTTCGAAATTATGGCGCAGTCGTTCAGCCTGAAAAGAGTGCCAAATTCAGTTTCTGTAATTACTTTAGTACATGTGAGTTTATGACAGAAAATTAATCTGGGTTCTAGGAAGAATTCATAACAAGTGCACTAGATCCCGAAGTTATTGAAGTGGGAGATAACTTTTTGTTGCTACCAAATAACAAAGTTTTCTGATGTGAAACTACAACAATTGTACAATCATAATTATTTTCTGGCACAAAACTACAAAGTAAAACCAGTATGGTTACCTTCGGCCAAGGAGCGTCCAGTGTTCCATTAGTCAATACGTGAATCCCAGGTGTAACTCGGGTAAGGGAGACCTGATCACATGTTGGTCTATTGAACACATATATCATAGTTGAATTGCAAATATCAGCTAAAATGAGGTTAAAGCCATTATATAGATGTGCCTCTTTCAGTACTTCCTCCGCAAACTCCTGCGGACTCTTGTTACTCTGTTGTGTTGTTTTGGCATAATAATGATTAATGAATGTAACATAATGGATGAGACTAGTCATACATAATTATAAATGAGAATAATAACAATAACAGCACTGAAATATGTTTTTAATCATAAAAGTTCACTTCATTTTAGTTTTAATACCTACAACTTTTTGATTGTTTTTGGTATTTAAATGTTCCAAAAAAATTGATTTAGTATGTTATTATCACCTACTACTAATTATTGACATGGTCAACTGTCATGTTGACAATTTCACATATCCATCACTTCACTAGCATGTAAAAACTAAAATCAAACTTCTAAAACATTTTTTGGGTACTACCAAGGGTATCCTCATCGTATGCGTAACGAACCTAAATGGAATGGAAAGGATCCAAACAGCTACTAACATTAAAGTAACAGAACATAAGAGATAATGAAACTAGAACATAAGAGATAATGAAACTGGTTATCATTCACCAATTAATTGCATCTTCCATCAATAGTGCACAAAAATTTAACTTATTTCTCCATGTTCTCTTTCAAACATCTTACAAATGTTGAGGCAAAGACCCCAAAGGATGGTTTTAATTAGACAAACCTTGTGTAGCAAATCTAAGTGTTTCTGATATTAGAAGGACTCATTTGAGCGAAACCAAATAAGCACAGGAATAACAGGATCAAAAGATAACGACATCAGAAGATACTACACAAAGAGAAGAGTACTAAGAAGATAAATCTTCAAGTGAATGATGAGGAGTAACACCACAATCAGAAAGGTCCCAGATCAAAAAATGAAGATTCATCAAAAGGCTAGGGACAGCTAAGGAATGAAGGATATAAATCTGAATTTAAATCTGGGTTCAGTAGAAAGGCCAATTGAGAGATCTGGAAGACTAACAAGATCATCCTAGAGAGAACAAAGCTATGCATATCAGAGGAAAAGCTTCAATGCTAAAGCAAGAAGTTGAGTCCTCTAAAACGGTACGAAAGTCATGTAGAAGAAACTTAAGAGATCTGGAAGACTAACAAGACCATCCTAGAGAGAACAAAGCTATGCATATCATAGGAAAAGCTTCAATGCTAAAGCAAGAAGTTGAGTCCTCTGAAACTGTTCGAAAGTCATGTAGAAGAAACTTAAGAAATCCATTCAATCAGGCTTGAAGTATCACACAATATCAGAAGCAACATAATTGAGGAATGAACACAAATCAAGCTTCTGATCAAATGAGAGTCTCAGAATAAACTTTTAAATAGATCATAGCAAGATCATTTATTAGAAGATACAAAATGCGATAAAACAGAAAAAAAGAAGATCATAAGGCTATAAAAGGATATACATTAAAAAAACATCAGGAGAGGAATGACCATAAATGGACATAACTTTTGAATTGTTCTCACAACCTGCTGGATTCTTACTCCAGTCACTTGCACTCACAGTAACATGCTTCTTCTGTTCTAAAGTCTAATCAAACCCATGCTGGGCCAAGAGATCTTGAATGGTGCTCTGCCAAGTACAATTTATCTTCCCATAAAATAATGAGATTTCAACCTTAGATGTCTTACCTGCCATATTAATAGAGTAGGAGCAAGCCTTTGTAAGTGATAGAGTGCTGTAGGCTTAAGATAAGATCTGCACCTGCCTAGGTTGATACCATTGTTGGGGGGAAATAGTGCTTACCAAAAGTCACGGATAGGAACTCAAACACAACATAAGAAAATAAGAAATATGCCAGGCTCTAGTAGTTAAATACTCTTGCCTATGTTCATGGTCACACTCAGAGAATACTTCACTATCTCAATAAGAATACAAGTTTTTGAGGAAAAGCTTGTTACCTAAATTGTCTACTACTCTAGAAACCTGAGTACCCCACTCAAAAGTTACAAAGAGTACTACATACTTGTTCACAAAAAGATTCTCTCACCACTCAAAGTGGATCACTCACTTGTGGATTCTTCCACTAGTCTCTTGGAGGCCACACCATCTCCAGGTGCTCCTATTTATAGTGTCAAGACCTATTTTTCATCTTACACTCTATTATTGCAAGCCCCTCAATTTCAAAAGCAAACTTTTTCATTTTCCCAAAGTCAGGATAAAAATAATTTCCTTCAAACTTTTTCCCATTTTATTTGAAAATTCGAATTGTTATTCCCAAATTCACATATCCTTTAATTCAAGAAATTATAATTTTTTTTATTTTCATTTTATATTTGACATATAAGTTTATATAACAACATAAATTCATTTGAGATAACAGAGCCAAGTCCTAATTCCTTGGTACTGTAAGCTCTTTCACATTTCCTAAGAAGAGTACTAGCACTGAACCATATCTTAATAACTCCTAACATTATCATGAGTCCCTCATGTTAATTATTTTTCTAAAGTTGAGGGCTGATAATCAGTGCTAACAATGCCGGGTATCTAGATAATTATTTACTCTTATGTCCCCACCGATCATCATTTGTCATTGATGTGATAAGTGACCATTCTGTCTTTCCATTTCTCCTGGTCCAGATATTTTTCATAGAAACTGACTTCTTTGTTTGATTTCACAAACACGGCAGAAGAGCTCCTAGTGCCATAGTGTCCCTAAGCATATAAGCAACTTTTCAGCTTTGCACATGCAAAAGCAAGGGTTGAGCAAGTAAACAAGTGGAATGTGTTATTTTTACCATTGGAAAATTTGCTTCAACAAATATAGAAGTCAAGGGGAGTTCTCGTGCTGGAGGATGAATCCCAGGTAGCATGGATTCCTCGTCTTTAGTAGTGTCTGTCATTAGTTTCTCAACCATTTCTTTAATCGGAAATTCATTTTCACTGTGTTGATCAATAAGCTCTTCGAAATTATGGCGCAGTCGTTCAGCCTGAAAAGAGTGCCAAATTCAGTTTCTGTAATTACTTTAGTACATGTGAGTTTATGACAGAAAATTAATCTGGGTTCTAGGAAGAATTCATAACAAGTGCACTAGATCCCGAAGTTATTGAAGTGGGAGATAACTTTTTGTTGCTACCAAATAACAAAGTTTTCTGATGTGAAACTACAACAATTGTACAATCATAATTATTTTCTGGCACAAAACTACAAAGTAAAACCAGTATGGTTACCTTCGGCCAAGGAGCGTCCAGTGTTCCATTAGTCAATACGTGAATCCCAGGTGTAACTCGGGTAAGGGAGACCTGATCACATGTTGGTCTATTGAACACATATATCATAGTTGAATTGCAAATATCAGCTAAAATGAGGTTAAAGCCATTATATAGATGTGCCTCTTTCAGTACTTCCTCCGCAAACTCCTGCGGACTCTTGTTACTCTGTTGTGTTGTTTTGGCATAATAATGATTAATGAATGTAACATAATGGATGAGACTAGTCATACATAATTATAAATGAGAATAATAACAATAACAGCACTGAAATATGTTTTTAATCATAAAAGTTCACTTCATTTTAGTTTTAATACCTACAACTTTTTGATTGTTTTTGGTATTTAAATGTTCCAAAAAAATTGATTTAGTATGTTATTATCACCTACTACTAATTATTGACATGGTCAACTGTCATGTTGACAATTTCACATATCCATCACTTCACTAGCATGTAAAAACTAAAATCAAACTTCTAAAACATTTTTTGGGTACTACCAAGGGTATCCTCATCGTATGCGTAACGAACTAATCTCTTTCAGAGTGCATGATTGTCACTCCAAACAAATGTAAACTCCATAAACATTTAATGTCAAAACAGATAAAAAAGATTTTTTAGAACTAAAATCAAAATCAAGACTAACTTTAAGGACAAAACAACTTACTTAATGCTAAATTGCTATGAACAATGACAATAGTAACAGTGTGACAGTAGTAGTAACTAAATTTTTGTCGGTGGTTATTATATGAGACTAGGAAAGTGCAAGAAAGTACAATTGTACAAAAATAAGTAATAAGTTGTAAGAAACAAAATAACAAACACAAAGAGTGCGTGACCTGAAGAAAACGAAGGGTTAAATCGCCTCTAGTCTTGGGATGTGGAAGGCTATCAAGTTCCCTAAAATTGGTGAGAAAAGCTATTCTTCCATCTCTAGTGGAACCTAACCATGTACCACCACCAACCATATCCTTACCACCCAAAATTGTTCCATCTTCCCACCATGCCAATGGTTCTGTAGGCCTTTCAACTTTGAAGCGTTAATCAATCGATTTAAACGAGAAATTTGACAAACAGGTGAATAATTCGAATAGACTCACCTAGAATGAAATTCGTCTCTGTTGTGTAAGAGAAGGAAAGGGTATTTTGGATGAGCTTGCCACATGAAAACTGCGATACACATGATTAATTCCCTACGCCGGCGGTGCACCCGATGAGTGCTTATGTGTATGATATTTTGCAATGTTTATACTCTCCTCGCTCCTCTTTCTTGTAAGCATTTACACTTAAGCTCAGGTACCTGCTCTGTAACATCTGCTCCTGTTTTGTTGTTTGGGAACTGTTATTCCATTATTGTATATAAAATAATAAAAATATTATCTTTATATTTGTTTTTGCAATAATTGATTCTCCGATAATGATTCTTAGACATTAATTTTGTATGTTATTTCAAATGTTTTAAAAGAAAATAATAAATATTTATACTTTATTTTTAATTAGCATGTTGACATACACTGTCATACTTGTCAATCCGTTTTCCTATCGTTTGTAACGTATAATTTGTATTTTATAAATTCAAATATAATTTTTTGCGCTAAATTTACGGTTGAATTTATTCAATTGGTCTAATATTCAATTTTTTAAATACACTTTTAAAATAAAAAGATAATAAGGATAAAATAAAAAAATAATATTATATGGTTTTTTTGGTAGAAATAAAAAGATATTGAGGGCAAAATAGGAAAACACAAATTACACCATGATGTATAGTTTGTATGTCATAAATGTCAAACATAATATTTTGTGTTAAATATTTGTAATATACATTTGACTTTATTTGATTGGTGTAATATTCTACATTAAAAATTGATAGTCATAATGTAAGAATAAAAAATAATTAACCAAATAATATGAGCATATATTAGGTGGAGAAGAACATTAGGTTATATATGATTTTTTTGTAAAAATTAAAATATAGTGAGGGCAAAATAGAGAGAACCACAAATTACACCATAATAGTGGTTATTTTGGATTTTCCCTTTATATAAGTAGTATAGATATAGATTATAGTCTTATTATTAATTATTTTTTAACTCCTCATTACTCCATGAATGTTATATCATGAAAGGAGTATGAAATATTAGGAAATAAAATCATATATGGAGAAAGTGATTATGATAAAGTAAAATTGACGGAAAAGTTTAAGACATGTTTTAACTCACTTATATGTAATACAATTTTATTTTTACCTGTTAGTGAGGAGAGTGCTATTTTTGATGAGTCTGGATCCTTTCTCGTAATGGAGAAGCGAGTACAAAAGTAGAATTGTAATATGTGGCAATCTTATAATTAAGGGTTGAGATTTTAAAATGAATTTATTTAATTTTAAATTAAAATAAATTATGGAAAATGTTTATCACCCTTCTCTTCTTCTTTCCAAAATCACTTACCACAAAAAAACCTTGAAGTTCTCTCTCCTCCATTAACCTCCTTGACGCCTTCATAGACCAAGCATTCTCAATGTAAAATCATGTGAAATCATTACATGTGTGGTGATATTATATAACACTGATGAGATTATCAAGTTCTCTCTTCTTCCATTAACCTCCTCCATTAATGTGATGAGACATGGCTTCCGTTAAATTTTGGGAAGAAAGAGAGGGTAAAGTTTTTGTCTTTTTAAAGGCTTTATTTTCTGTCAAGCATAAATAACTTTTAAGATTTTATGGTGGTAGGATGATGTTAAGGAAGAAGAAGAGAAAGTTAATTTTGGAGAAGATGAGAATGATTAGAAACATTTTCCATAACTTATTTTAATTTAAAATTAAATAAATTTATTTTAAAATCTTGACCATTGATTATAAAATTGTCACATGTTACAATTCTAGTATTGACCTCTCCATTACAGGAAAGGATCCAGACTCATTTTTCATAGAATAATGAAGGTCGTCATTTGTCAATGACCAACACAGTGGAATCTTCTATCATTATAGTGGAATTTATAAAACTTTTTAAATTGTAGGAAATAAATAGTTCCACCTTGCTTTTACGAAATCACATTGTTTTGACTCAAAATCTAGTGGTATAGAAATGGAGGAATAACAACATATTCAAAGTATTTCAACCAATGTGTATTAAATGAAATTATTTTAACATGACAATTTTCACATCATTTAATAACTTCTTAAATTGTACATAATCTTCAACATCAAAAGATATAGAATATATGAGATAATTAATGCTTTTTAGTGTCATTAGTTAATAAGACTCTTTTATTTTATTAATTAACAATGTAGCTATTTTAGCAAACAACCTTATAAAACTTGAAATGATAATATAAAAAGATCAAAACTAAAACCAGCTCTTATAAAAAAAGATTAAATGTATAAAAAAGTTAAATGGAGTATTTTTGTAAGGTAAAAGTAGTACATTAGTCCTTTAAAAGATTAATTGAGTCTCGTGAGTTGTATTTTTTACAAAGAAGTCTCATCTCAAGCTACACCCTTACCTCGCATATTTGCAACTAATTGGAATATTTGTGTATAGCGTGTAATAGGAAATCAAGTACAAACAGCCTCGGCTACTGGTAAGGACGCCGCTTCTGCTCAATTTGGATTTGCACCCTGGTCTCAAACTTCTTGATCCAAATCTACAACATGGCAATTGCAAACTTATGACAAAAACTGCCCGGTGGATGGTGATTTTGTGAAGATTTGGATTTTACAAAATTTATCTCGTCATTTGACATTTAATCAATTAAGAGTAAATTACACTGACACTCCATGAGTTTTAATGAAATTATACAAACCACCCTCACTTTTCTAACCTACACAAACCCCTCATTTTTATACTTTCATTATAGTGACCACGAAATAAGTTTAATTTTGTGAACAAAAAATGTGATAAACACAATTAAGTTAAACAAAACATGATATATTGTGGAGACAAATCCAAACAATATGAGTCGATACCTCTTTATTATGTTTGGTTCGTTACGATATAGTATGAGAACGATTTAAACAATATCTTTTTAGAATTGTTGATACATTTTGTAATTGAAAAAATAATAAAGATACATTAATTTGTATATTATTTGGATTTTTCCTTACAATATATCATGTTTTGTTTAACTTAATTGCATTTATCACATTTTTTGTTTAAAAGATTACACTTATTTCTCATGCACGAATGGTCAGTGTAATGAAAGTATAAAAACTACGGGAGGTTCTCATGCACGAGTGGTCAGTGTAATAAAAGTATAAAAACTATATGAGGTTTGTGTAGACGTAGAAAAGTGAGTGGTGATTTATGTAATTTCATTAAAACTTATGGGGTGTCAATGTAATTAACTCTATAATTAATCTTTGGATTTTACCAAATTACAATTAATAAGGTGGGGTGTGAATGGGCATTTGAGAATGCAAATTGTTCACCAGTCATTTGATGCCATCTCAATTTCCAAGGGATCCAACTTAATGATAATAATAATAATAATTTTAATGCAAAGTCCATCTTTCAATGTTCAATGGATCTTAATAATTTGCTTGAGCAACATCCCTATGTCACCCTGTTACTAAACATATTTGGACCAAGACTGATCTTACAATGAAGCTCAACTATAATGTAATGAAACCGTTAAACTAAAATTTCAATTCTTCATGGCAACCACTAAGGATAACTTGTGACAACTATAGACACTCTGTTCTTTCAAAAGAAGCCAGGAATTTCTCCCGGCATTGGAGCCAACTCATTCTTATTGAACTTCTCCTCATCATAAAACGAGGCACGAACCACTCTACCTCCAAAAAACCGACCATCAAGGTCAACAAGTGCTTTAGTTGTTTCTTCTGATCTCTCAAACTGCACAAAGATTCTTACTGCTTCATCAACAGGGAAATTTACCTCTGTTATCTCAAATATCAGTACCCGGGTTACTGTCCCATACTTGGCACATTCTGATCCTACCTCCTCTTCTAGCTCGTCATCTACCTCACCAGGGCCAACCTTCAACAAGAAAGCACACACATTGTGTCATGCACAATCAATTAAATAACAAAGACACCAAATACATGATAGGCTGAAGTGATGCAAGAATGGTTGAGCTTTTAAAGGCAAAGATTAGTTAATAAGGCATCAAATCAAGTAAATGTGCACAGTGTGATGAAAATAAAGGGCATCTAGATGACCTACTAAAGAATGACATATATATTTAATGATAAGAAGCACCAAAGCATGCATATATGCACACATGGTAAATGAAATAAGGTTCATCTAGAAGATCTACTACATTTTGAGAATATAAATATTAGGACCAACTCTGTAGGATCTCTTCAATATCACAAGCTCCAAACATCCACTAGAATAGACACAGACTAGTTTGCAACAATTTTTGGGACTGAAAAGTCCTCCAGCACAGATGATTGCACAGTTGCACTGATCAAAATGTGAAACAAAAGCATGTTTGAAATAAACACTTAAACTGATTTGTCACTGATCAAATCTCACCATTTGTAATGCGTAAATCACATAACAATACATAAATGATGCAAACCAATATGTTTAACCCCAGTTAAAATGCACACATACAAATATTCAGTAGTGAAATCTATATATCAAATAGTTACATCAACAATGTCAATAGCTATAGGATAAACTCAATCACACATGTGAAATAAAACATGGCCAGGTCATTCATAAGATTCAGTAAAATGTAACACTACCAAGAAACACAAGCACTCAAATCAAAATCTGAACAAAATAAACCTACAAGCACATAGGATGTAAGTGCAGCAGGAAATCAAAACAAGCATACCATGTTCCTAAGCAACAACACCCTTGTAGGCACCCCATGGAAGTTAGCACTCTTCACCGCTTTCTTCTCCACCTTGCTATTGTCACTAGCATTCACAATAACTCCGGCTCGCCTATCTGTTTTCTTCGCCATCAACGGAGTGGTAATCCCTTGCTCCTGCTTCCCAAGCCCTTGCCCTGCCTTCCACCCCATCTTCGCCATCATCCTCTGCGCCGCAGTCATCTGCCCACCCGCCCCAAGCCCCAACCCACCCGTCTCCGATTTCCCAATACTAAACCCATCCACATTGCTCGGTGGTGACGGGGATCGCGGCACTGCTGCAGTACTGCTTCCACCACCGCCACTCATCGCAGCTCGTCTCCTCCATGCCTCCTCACCAGAAATATTCAACCTAGAAGAATCCTTACTAACATTATTAATACTATCTCTCTCAATCCTCTCTCTCTCCTCCTCCTCTTGCCTCCGTCTCTCTAACTCCCTCGCCACCTCCGCCTCCCTCGCCTTCCTCTTCTTCTC
Source organism: Lupinus angustifolius (assembly GCF_001865875.1). Lineage (NCBI taxonomy): Eukaryota > Viridiplantae > Streptophyta > Magnoliopsida > Fabales > Fabaceae > Lupinus > Lupinus angustifolius. The sequence goes on along the minus strand of NC_032026.1, from coordinate 8,306,670 downwards.
CCTCCGATACTCCTCGTAGTCGTTCGGCCTGGCCGGATCGTACTCCTCGATAACCGTCGACTGGACGCCCACCAGAGCCTGTTGATGAACAACATTGTCCGGCAACGATACCGACACCACCGGCGTGGCTGAAACTACTGTTTTGGTAGGGTTAGGGTTTTTGGACTTGGATTGGGATCTTAGGACGGTTAACGGAGGAGTGAAAACGGTTGCGGGTTTACGGAGCGTGGCGGGGGCCATTTTGGTGGTGGTTGACCAGACATTGGAGGAGTTGATGGATTTGTCGTCTTCGGCGGAAGAGGGTGGAGGAAGGTCTCCGTAGAGGCCACCTAACATTTAGGAATTGATTGAATTTTCGAAATGTGTGAAATTGGATCGATAATTTGGACAGAGATGAATAGTGTCTGTGAGAGGGATGAAACTGGTGTGCACAGCCTTCGATTAGGGCTTTCAGCGCTTATGCCTAAACGCAGAAGAACAAGCCGTCAGGCACGTTGAAAAAAGCCAGTTCTCCTCATGGGATTAAAATATAAAAAAAAAACTATATTAGAGACTTAGAGTAGGCGTTGATAAACCAACAAAACATTAATTTAGGAATATAAAACCTACTGTTTAGAAAGACTAACAGATGAATAATTCAATTACTATAAGTGATTCTTTAGCTATAGAATGAAAGAATATTATTACTACTACAAAAAATTGTAAAACCAATGAGGTGATACTAAAACGAAAATATGTTTTGGTTAGGTTTTCCAAATTGATTTGATTCTTTTTTGAAGTAGCCAATTACACAATTAAGATGGTTCAGTTTACCATTCCAAAAATTCAGGACCACTCGACACACCTAAGTTGTTGAAATTATTGGGCTCAGATATGAAAGGAGAAAAAACAAAATAATCAAAACAATGAATTATTATAATATTGTGAAAGGTGATGCAAAGATATTATGATGCAAAGAATACTTTACTAAATTCTATTTATATTAATACTAGACTTTAAATTAAATAAGAAAGCAAATCATAAAAAGTAAGATAAAATAATTTTAAATCTAAGATATAATCATCATAATATGATATATTATATATATGTATTACCTAGATATTATATATAACATAATTTAAAATATTTCAATTTGTTTTCATATATTTTAATACTCTACCTCAAAATAAATATTACTAAGTCTTAAGTAATAATCATAATATTTGAATGTCTTTAAGGGGTTACCAATGTTTATGAAATCTAAAATGGATTGATCCAGTGTTAGAAGACTAGTTTTGCAAGTTATAGGCAAAAGAATTTGAAGACAATCAAGACAATAACATTTAACATTTCATGATAAAAGTTAACGACAAACTTAATTATTATGGACAAAAGCAAATAATGTCTAACCATGTAAAAAAATAATAAAGAAATTGAAGGATGGATAATTTGTACCCAAGAAGAGAGAAAATAAAAAAATGTTGAATTGAAAGTGAGAATGAAATTAATTGCATTAAATTGATTTGATGAAAATAAAGGAAAATAAATGAAAGAGATTCAGGGAAGAGAGAAGATGAGATTCTTTATAAGGAAATTGAAGAGGAAGAATGATAAGAATAAGAAGAATTAGATGAGGAATAAAATTTAGATGACAAAGGTTTATGTAGATGAGCCATGAATAATAAGAATAAGAAAAAAGAGTAAATTATGCTGACACCCCTGAGTTTTAGTGAAATTACATAAACCACCCCTCACTTTTCTAAACTTACACAAATCTTCCCTAGTTTTGTACTTTCATTACACTGATCACCCTTATATAAGAAATAAGTGTAATCTTTTAAACAAAAAATGTGATAAATGCAATTAAGTTAAACAAAATATGATATATTGTGTAGACAAGTCTAAATAATATACAAATCAATGTATCTTTATTATTTTTGGTTCGTTACACTACATATAAGAGTGATTTAAACAATATTTCTTTATAATTGTTGATGCATTTTGTAACAAAAAAATAATAAAGATACATTGATTTGTATATTATTTAGACTTGTCTACACAATATATCATGTTTTGTTTAACTTAATTGCATTTATCACATTTTTTGTTTAAAAAAACTACACTTATTTCTTATACAGGGGTGGTTAGTGTAATGAAAATATAAAACTAGGGGAGGTTTGTGTAGGTGTAGAAAAGTGAGGAGTGGTTTGTGTAATTTCACTAAAACTCAGGGGATGTCAATGTAATTTACTCTAAGAAAAATGTGGTAATGAGGACCAGATCAAGAGTTTGTGTTGTGGTGTTCCTTTATTTCTTGATATGATTGGATATCTTGTCTTGCAAAACTTGTTTATTGAAGATGAGGTGAAATTAGGGTAGTAAGGATCATTTTCATTAATGAATATACAATATCACATAATAACATTTAAAACAAAATAAGTAATGACATTTTTATCATTTTATTTACCATGAAATCACTTTTTGCTATTGAAAATATGATGAAAAACAATTACTTATATATCTATTAATGGAGAAGATACTTGTTCAAGCTAGATAATGTTTATGTCAAAATCCTCCATATTTCAATTATTCTTAGTGTCAAACTACTAATTAAGGATGTTGGTGTTATTGTTGACCTTAATGTCATTTGTATTATGAATGAGCCTCCTGCACCACCAGTCAACTTATGGTCTTGACTTTTTTTTTATCTTGGGGTGGTACTTTTTAGGGTGAGCAATACTCGACTTTATCTGCTCATCTGGTACAGTCGGATCATGATTAGGTTCAAACATGATCCATCTTGACCCGTTATATGGTCATTCACTTATAGGGATGGCAACGAGAGCGAGCGGGCGCGGGTAGTGCTTTCTCGTGCCCAAATGCACAATATTTGCGGCTACCCGTGCGGGTAGCGGGTATTTGTGGGTACCCAACGAATTTTTAATTTTAATTATATAATTTGCAATAATCAATATGTAAAAATAATTGTTACATGAATAATATGATATTTATATGATAAATTAATGATCATAGTCAAATATGTGTAATTTATTATGAAATAATAATAAAATATATGATATATAATCTTAAAATAATAAGAAATATATATAAAAAATTAACTAAAAACTAAATATATAAATTTGCGGGTACCCGCGGGGTGAGTATCACAAAACCCGCTTCCGTCCATAAGTTATTATTGCGGATACTAATTGCAGGTATTTCCACGGGTCGAGCTTTTTTGTCATCCATAGTCGCTCATTCACACACCATGTTTGTATGTGTTTCTATTCAAATGTGTATAGAGTAATGTCACATTTTTTGTTGAAAGTATGTTGAATTCTCTAATTTTTTCATCGTATATACAAAATTAATAATATATATACATATATCATTTTATATATCAAATTACATATTCATAATAATAAAACAATATTGAGAAGACTTTATCTAAAATGAGTATGCATTATATTTAATCAGGTTCGAGTTTAAAGATTGATTCAATCGATATTTAGGGTTAGATTAGCAAATTTTATCTAAAATGAGCAAAAAAAAATTGGTTTCTTACAGGTATCCTTGTACTGAAGGCAATCTTATTTGAGCCGGAAACATCCACTGGTATATGAGGCTAACTCTCCCAGCAAATATTTTTTCCGTCTACAAGACTCGAAACCAAGATATTGTTTAAGGGGAATCAAATATGTACTACTTAAACCAACGCTCATTGATAATAAGAAGCAAATTTTAACATTCCAATCTTGACAAGTGATCTTCTAGATTCATAAATAAATTTACTAAATGTGTTATCTATTTAGTTTAAATATTCATAATGTATTTTATGTCTAAAAGAGAGTCTCTATGACTTGAACGATAACTTCATCGCTACCACCAATGTTAAACACAAATGATGTGATTATTTTTTTTAAAATCCTGTTATAATGTATGTTTTTTATCCAAATTATTAATTATTAATTTAACGTTGGTACTAACTTCTCTTTTTTTATTGAGTTGTGACCTTAGTTTAATTGTTTGTCCACATTAATTTATTGTTAACTTGTATTAAAATTGCATTGTTGTAGATCAATTAGATTCGGAAGATGATAATGCATAACTTATCTCCTTAAAAATGTGAACCTATACAAAGATTATCATGGTCAAGTTTCATACTTAAATGATGAAGAAATAGAATTTTAGTAATAACTTTGACTCATTAGTATAAAACCTCCAAATTTATATGTTTTATAGACTGAATTGTGAGTTTGTGGGTTGTGAACTCATGCCCTCTGTTTATATTGAATTTGTTAAGTGAGATAAATACTCTTGAATTGATATTTATATTTACACTTTAGACTTTGAACTTTTAAAATTATTTATTTACGAGAACTTTATTTTGAATATGAAATATAAATTTGGTATCCATTTTTTTTGATTTTCTTTATACTATATATAAGATTGTTCGTTTAACTATTGTAAGGGCATCTTTATTAACAAATATCAACTTTATTATTACTAGTAAATAACAAATAAGAAAATTCTTTTCGATACCAAATCAAATTAAGGTTGGAAAAATGATAACCATCATATTTTTATTTCCTTCCTAGTTCGGGTTAAAACACAGTAGTGTCCGTTACTATTGATTCTTCTATTTCTCGAAGAAGGAAGAACACTCTATAATGAGTGTTGTTTATTTTCACCTAATCTTCCTAATTAAAACTAATCTAACCAATTAAATATTTTCCTACCAAAGAATTATGTATTTTTAGACTTTATTATTACTAGCATGTTGACATGCACTACCGCGCCTGTCAACCCGCTTTCCTATTGTTTGTAATGTGTATTCTACATATTAAGTTGCATTATATATTGTAATTTGCAGTTGAATATATATTCGTTTGAGGTAATTGTTCAATCTTAAAGAAATGATGCATATACAATATAGAGTCTTCATATCTTCACTTAATTTTATTTTCTAGCGTGTTGACAGGTACTGCTGTGTCTGTCAATCCGCTTCCATATTGTTTGTAACGTGTAGTCTGGATATTTTAAATGTCAAATATTCACATACTCTTTACTCAATGGCATACATTGTGACCAATGCAATATATTTCATGCATTCACCATGATGGTGGTTACACCATGTTTTGGCTTTATATATATATTTATATATATATAGTATAGATGAAATAAATGTTTAGTAGTATAAGTATATATAAAGATGAAAATATAACTTATACAATAAAATTAGAAGTTATAAAATATGAAATAGGAAAACCCAAAATAACTTCATGAAAGTTAGGTTAGGTTTTTCCTTTATTAAGTAGTATAGATATGCAACTTATATTTAATATATTTGAGGTGATTATATAGGATTATATGATTTTTTTAAATTAAATTTTTGAAGGGCAAAATAGGAATATATAAATTATGCAATGATGGTGATTACACCATGTTTTGACTTTATATATAGTATAGATATCTATATATACACATGAGACTCATACTTAATAAGATTGTGAAGATAGATGTTCCAAAGATGATGTTTCTAGTTCGAAATTAAAGCATCCTCGTCACGAAACAATGAAAATAAGACACCTCTAGAAATTAGGTTTATTTATAATGAATAAATAGATAAATCTTTCACCTTTTTTGGGTACATAAACTTGCACCTTTATACAAACTAGCGTGTTGACATGTACTGTCGTGTCTGTCAACCCACATTCCTATCGTTTGTAATGTATAGTTTGTATTTTATAAATTCAAATATATTTTTTTGCGCCAAATTTACGATTGAATTTATTCAATTGGTCTAATATTCAATTTTTTAAATACACTTTTAAAATAAGAGGATAATAAGGATAAAATAAGAAAATAATATTATATGGTTTTTTGGTAGAAATAAAAACATATTAAGGACAAAATAGGAAAACACAAATTACACCATGATGGGTGGTTATTTTGTGTTTTCCCTTTATTAATAGTATTAAAGTATTAATAGTATAGATTTAGATCTCACACAATGTTTTATAATTTAATATACATCCCATAAACTAATAATAATACTTGTTTTTTTCCCATAATACTAAATATAATTCTTATTATTATTTGGTTATCACAACATATCACACAATTTCTCTATCATCATTTTCCCCTTTAGAATCTACATTTTCTAATAAAATTAATCATAAAAATATTCACATAGAAAAAATATTCTTAATAAATAAGTATATCACAGTAACAAATAATAATAGAATGTTTCAAGAAGAATAGTGTAAGGATAATAATCATTCGAGCTCTATCACCCCCTAACCATTTTGTTGTTCAGTCTTAAAATCGCATTCATAAAGACATATTATTAACATTTAATTTACACTAAACCCGTGGCAAAGAAAAAAAAAAGGCTCTGTGTAAAAAACAAATTAACTGCGATGAAAATGAAGTGGTTGGGGATGGTGAATTGGTGAGTGATGAAATTGAAGTGATAATTCCGATTCTCAAATCCTATTTCAGTGAGAAGCGGAAGCTGCATCAAACAATCACTCAAATCAAGTGTTTCAGTATTCCCTTTTAACCACTTCACAAACCCAACTCGATCTTCTCATTTTTCATTTTTAGTATTTACTTCACATTTCTTTTTAGCAAACAAGAAGAAGATGAAGTTGAGAACAGAAACCACCCTCCTAATTTTTCCTCTATTGGCGTTGTTTTTTTGCGTCCCTTTTTCTTATTCTTCAATACCCAATGACCCATTTCTCGGAATTTCTCCTCAAGGTCTCACCTTTTTTCACACCCAACATATATCACTTTTATTTTATAACATTGTTATCTAAATAAACTAAATGGGTTTGTGACAGATGAAAAGTATTACAAGTCTTCTGATGTAATAAAATGCAAAGATGGATCTGCAAAATTCACTAAAGAACAGCTTAATGATGATTTCTGCGATTGCCTTGATGGCACTGATGAGCCTGGTCTCTCATATTTACCCTTTTTTATTTTGGTTTCATATTGGATTATGGTTGTTCCTTAAATTTGTTTTAACATGTTTTTTTTTCTAAATCAGGTACATCAGCATGTCCGGGTGGAAAATTTTATTGTGGGAATGCAGGACATGTCCCTGTTTACCTCTTTTCATCAAGAGTGAACGATGGAATATGCGGTGAGTGGATTCTGTCTATTCTAGTATTCTTAATGATTTTAGGTTATAATGCTTCCAAAAAAATAGGGCCCAATATAATTGATAGATGGTTAGGTTCCCTAACATTTTGTGAGTTGAGTATTAGAGGGAAGGGGAATGAAATACGAGATTTCAGAATCATTTCACAATTGTATTTCAGGCTCCTAGGCCTTCCTTTTCCCTCCCCTCCAACATCCAACTTGCAAACAGACCCTAAGAGTGTATTTGCGAGTTGATCTTCGGAGGGTAATGGAGGGAAGGGAAAGACTTGGGAGACATAAAATGCACTTGTGAGATGACTCTGAACTCAACTTGTTAAAAGACCCTAAAGAGAATAGTCTCCTAAGAGAAGCTATAAACAAAACCATTAAGATGAAATTAGTTTGAACTTTTAACTACTTTGTCTATATACATGAACTATGATAGAACATAGTTACATAATTGTCTAATTTAACTTATGTAACGCATGCTGAATCACCATAATGCATACTTACCACGTACCAGGTTCCTCATAAAGAATATCTCGTAATATTAATGTAAAAAATGACTAGCTGAGTACTCAAGAAAACCACATATTCGTACCACGTACCAGTTAACTATGCGATAGAAACATTATGAGTTGTGTAAGGTCAGATTCAGAAGGAGGCCTGTAGTCTAACATTGATCATGCATTTGTTAGTCACTTTTCAGCATTCTTTTTTATTTATAAACTAAACATTTTTGGTTCTTGCACAAATATCTTGTTTTTGACTTGGCAATATTCAATTAGTCTACAAGTGTAGAACATAGATATATAGAGATGCTCATGGAGAAAGGCCGACACTTGATGTGAATTTTATTGAACATTGCCTTCACAATTATGCCTTTTATATGTTCAAGACCTGTGTGTAGACTTAATGATGTATAGAAGTCCCATAAAGAGATTATATTGGATGGAAGGGTATCCCAATCACTAGTGGAAGAGGAGGACAAAGAGAAATTTTAGACGAAACCATGAAGAAGGATTTAGATGTACAGGAATGTTCACATGAAAATCCTTCTTTTGGTTCTTGATAATTTCCCAAAACTCAAACGGTTTTCTTTTGGAGAAACCCATATGGAATTCTAAAGCTCCTCCTAAGGTTAAAGCTTTTGTCTGGACTGCTTTCCTTAACAGACTTAACAACAATGACATGATCCAGATGTGCAAACCTCTAATTGCTCTATCTCCTATTATGTGCATAATGTGTGGTTCATAATCTGAAAGTGGACATCATCTTCTTCTTTTTGAAATTGCTCAGCAGCAAATGTTCTTTCGAATAGATTGTTTGGTCTCTTCCAATTTCCATGAGTCTTGGTTTTGCACTTTGGACTTGCACTATTTTATGCTTAGTGTTCAGTGGTTTTTGTTCCCGTAAAGATGGCAAAGTTTTATTGCAGTGTTCTGTCTTATCAGTCCTTTGGTTTATTTGGTTGGAAAGGAATTATTGTATTTTTCAATGATTCCTTTTCACCTCTGGATTATGTTTGGTATAGGGTTACGTTTTTGGCTTCACTCTAGTGTAAATCACACGGGCTTTTTAGTAGGGTTATTATGGTAGATGTGTATAGAGATTGGTATGCTTTGTTGCATGTCCCTTTTGAGTAGTTTGTAGTTGCTTCGTTTTGTGTTTGGGAGGATTTCTTATCCTCTCGTAACTTTCTCCCTTCTTTTCTAATAATATTTCTTTTCTCATCCAAAAAAATAGTTTGTCCATACTCCATATACATGGTTTATGATAGAAACATTATAGTGCTGTTTGATCCACCCATCCCACCTACTGGGGAAATGACTTGGTTGTTGTTATATATGTTCAAGGTAAATTTATATAATTTCCATAGCTTTTAAGTCCCATGACCAGTACTAGGCTTGATCAGCCTGCTATGTTTAGATCTCTTGCTAACATTGTGCATAAATACAACACTAATAAAAACATATGTAGTCTGAGTATTTGTAGACACACATTATGTAAGATTCTTTTTCCTTTCTTTTATGATGAATCAATGTGTAGATTGCTGTGATGGAACCGATGAATATGATGATAAAGTGAAGTGCCCAAATACTTGCTGGGAGGCTGGGAAAGTTGCTCGAGAGAAGCTGAAGAAAAAGATTGACACGTATCAAGAGGGTGTTAAATTGCGAAAGCAAGAAATTGAACAAGCTAAATTAGCTATGGAGAAGGATCAGGCAGAACTTTCAAAATTGGAAAAAGAAGAAAGTACACTTAAAGGGCTTGTGCAACAGCTAAAGGGTATCACTTTTTTTTTGTTCTACCCTGTTCTTCTGAATGCTTTACTTAAGATGTATGAATTGTATGCATTTTTTGTTAGAGGATGTCGATGATAAAAATAATGATCGCCCATACAAAGACAACATGAAAAGATGCTGTGTCAAATGTACTTGCGGGTAATCTAATAATACAATATGCTGTGATGTGCTTATTTTACATTTGTAGGGTTATGTAAATGATGGAGAAATCTGGTTAGGGATGCAGGATTGTAGTTATGTTCAATTTGAAGTGTAGATGCTTTTATTGGTTTAGGAAAAAAACCTCTTTATTGTATAAATCATAGTATAAATGAGAAAGTGTGTAATGTATTCTGAACCAATTGTTTAGTTACACACATGACCACACCCATTTTGATAATTTGATTAGGGAATAATACAAATGTTTTGATAATTCGTCAGACTTATAACAATTCTTTGATAAACCCATTTTATCCTCTTTGCAGAGCATAAAGAACAAATAGAGAAGGCAGAGGAGAAGGAGCGTTTACAGAAGGAAAAAGAAGAGAAGCAGAAAAGGGAGGCAGAGGAGAAAGCTAATGGGGTAAATATTAAAGCTGGTGAAGAGGATACTGGGCATGGAAATGAAGATGGAAAACATTTGGAAGTTGAAGACAATGATGTCACAGATAACCATGACAAAACTGGAACTCTAGATGATTCTTCGGCAGATCAGGTTTGATAGTATTTGCTATTTTAGGTTATAAAACTTGACTGTACAATCAGAATATGCCATCCTGAAGAATATTATTCTACTTCTGAAAATATCAACATTGTATTCAGTTGTCGATATGAGATGGCACAATGTGTGTACGATTTTCCTGATCTCTTTGTAAACACCCTTACGTTAGCTATGTTATCATTAAAAAAATAGTATATTGGCTTTGTTCTTGAAGCAAGGACCTATGTCTACCTCTAAATAGCATGCAACTATTTGTTATTAAGAGGAAATGTTTTTCTGTTGCTATTTATCTGTTTATTAATACTTGCAAACAATGATAATTTTTTTAATTAATACTGATCATTTTCCACCGATCCTATTGTGAGTCAGCCTTTTATCTCTTGAACATTTTTATTTCAGTTATATGTGTGTATTTGTGTGTAGTCATGTCACACTATCCCATTATGTGGTAACTGGTATGCGGTTGAGAATATTTAAAGCTTTCTTATAGGTTGAAGCTGGGGAAAAGTTAGCAAATGCACATGACAATGATGATGGAGCCACTGATAGTCCTGGACATGAAGGATCTTTGCTTGATGAAGAGGAAGAGGTGAATGAAAGTTTTTTGGATTGAAAATTTTCTCCAAATCTGTTTTTCTTATTAAAAATAAATAAATTGAAGTGGCATTTCCTAGCATGCATATTAGATATGGAACTTCCTTAACATTTATATTTGTTTTACCCTCAATATAGATTGCAAAGGAAGCTGATGGGGAATCTGGTTTTAAATCTGATGCTGATGACAATGTTAAGGTTGAAAAGAAAGATTCATCTGATGAAATCATCAATGAGGTATTTCCAAGGGCCATTCTGTGTATGATTGGAGTCTACTCATATTTTGATTTTTCTAATTGTTGCGTATTTCAGTTGATTTTTACTGCTTGATTCACCTTCTTGATATGATTAGCTCATGAACAGGCATTCCGAGGCTCTCCCGTTTTTATTAAGTTATTGGCTCATAACTTAAAACTTAAAAGAACAAAGAAAATTAAATCTTTAATTGTAGGATAATATATGAGTATATGACACTCATGTAATCATTTCTTAGCCAATAGTTAGGATATCTATGATACCACACCATGGATTGCATAATATTTCGGGTTGCAAATTGTTTCACTGCTTTTGTTTTCACAGTTTGGATCACATGTAAAAATATGCAGAATTAAAGATGAAAATGAATAGTTGAGCCTTGAGATATCTCCTGGTTTCACATGTTGGATATTATCTATTTGATAAGGTGTTGTAGTTTGTCTAGTTCACGCGACAATCTAAAGTTGATCTAAATGGTTGGGTGACCTTATAAATGGTTTGGAGTTTGGACTTCAAATTGGAATAATATGTTTATAACTTCTTTGTAGGCCGTTTAAGGTTTGCATTTTGATTATTTTGCATACATAAATGTGATGCCTAGAGTTCAAGGCTTTTCTTGTATTTAAAAGTCATAGTTGTTGATCTCTAGTTATATTTAGCCGTTGTCATTAGATATAATCAAGCTATCAGTCTCCAACATAGTTATTTCTAACATTCCACAGCAGTTTTAGTTCTGAGATATCTTATACTTTGCACTTTTCCTCCAGTTGTCTTATTTACTTGTTCTTTTCTCTGTGGGTATATCCATAGGGACATGATGTATCTGAAAATACAGAGGGATTATCAAAGGAAGAATTGGGCCGGCTTGTTGCTTCTCGGTGGACAGGAGAAAATACTGATAAGCAAAGTGCCGAAGCTGATACCACATCAGACAATGAAGATCTGGAAGATATTCCAGATGAGACACATAATGTTGAACATGATGGCTATGCTTCTGACACTGATAACGACAGCAGCAAATATGAAGAAGATGAAATTGATGAAGACTTTCGAGAGGACGAGCATGATGACCATAGTTCCTCCTACAAATCAGACACTGAAACTGAACCAGACTTGTCAGGTTTGTTGCAATTATCAATGCAAATTTATGTTCTTAGTTTGGTATATAGATGGTCTTGTGATGAGATGATTCAAATGAACTCAGATGACATCACAACAGACAATCCTTCTTGGTTAGAGAAGATACAGAAAACTGTCCGGAACATTTTTCAGGCTGTTAATTTATTCCAGACTCCATTGAACCAGACAGGTAGACATTAATGTTTTATAACCTGTATTATAAATCCAGATGTCAGATAGATATAACTTAAGCCTTTCTATTTGGCTTCTTTAGATGCTGCTCATGTACGCAAGGAATATGACGAGTCAAGTACCAAGTTGTCTAAAATACAGTCTAGAATATCCAGTCTGACGCAAAAGCTAAAACAAGATTTTGGTTAGTACAATGCTAGTACCATTTGATGCTAGCATAGCTTTAATTGTAGATAGATGTGGATGTATGGTATTGGCTTTGAGTAAACTGAAATCAATGATACAGGTCCAGCGAAGGAGTTTTATTCATTCTATGGTCGCTGCTTCGAGAGCAAGCAGAACAAGTTATATTTTCTCTCCTCCAGTGGTTTCTTTCTGTTGTATTTGGCGTAGCAATTTGATGGTTCCTGTTCATCTCACCTTCTGGTAATCGAATTCTGGTTCAGGTACACTTACAAAGTCTGCCCTTATAAACAGGCTTCCCAGGAGGAGGGTTATTCCACCACCCGTTTGGGGTAAGGTTTTGGAATAATTTTTGTTTGACTTCTTTTCTCTACTTTAAAAGTATGCAAGCATTATTTGGTGAAAAGTCCCTCCTCATACTGGACAAAAATAATTCAGTTTCGTTCTCTATACAGGCGCTGGGATAAATTTGAGGACTCATACAGAGTAATGGTGTTTGCTAATGGTGATAAATGCTGGAATGGTCCTGATAGGAGTTTGAAGGTAAACATTTTCGGCTTTGAAAATTAATAAGCAGTTGTTTCTTACAATTTTCACAAGGCACTATTTTTGTTTCTATTCATTCTAAAACGATCAATTTCAATGGTAATATAATATTATATTTAATAGATATCCTGGGTTTGGGGCTTACTTGGGGAGTTCTTATTCGTGAACCTTTTTCAACTTTGAGCAACCAAATTTCAGTCACCGCACATTCCGATTAAAAATTGTTGTAATCTAGTTAAAGGAGTTGCCCATGGAAATAACAACCTAATGTTTAGATTTGTGAACCTGCCACAATTGATGTTTGTGTTTTTAACAGGTCAAGCTAAAATGTGGGTTGAAAAACGAGGTTACTGATGTAGCCGAACCCAGCCGTTGCGAGTATGGAATATATTCATTTCCTTCTATTTAAATAACTAACAACCTCCATCAATGTTTTCTCTGTGATGCTCGCTCTTCTTCTCATTGTTGTTTCATGGGCCTCGTGGCAGATACGTAGCTTTATTATCTACCCCAGCCCTTTGTCAGGAGGAAAAGCTGAAGGTACTCTGATTTCTTGATAACAAATGTTGTTTTACCTCTCAGATATGGTATTAATGGTAAGTGTGGAATGTAACAGGAGTTACAACAAAAGCTGGAGTTGTTGAATTCGGAACAGCCCGAAAAGCACGACGAGTTGTGAACAATCAGGATGGACTTAACCAGGTAAGTTTACTGGGCAGTGAAATTGCTTCTCTTTCGTGACTCTAGTCCCGAAATGATAAAGTTTTACTTTGAACAGGTAGTATGAAGATCTTCAAGCCACTAAAGAAGTGCCCCTTAAGTTTTGTATGGTAGAGCTTACCCAAATTTGATTCTTGTTGAGGTTAGGGAGGGGCTAAGGAATATGTATGAGTTGGGTTTTGTAAGCTATGGTAGATTGGGGTTTGTAACATTCTAATATGTGACTAATCTGGTAGCACAATTTTCTTTTATTGAACTCACATTTACTACCTGGGATGTGTAGCTCTCAATGAAATTGCCCCATTCCATTCCCAAAGGTCTGATCTTTGTACTATGCAAAATACTAGACTAACACGCTGCATGATTTTTTTGTTTGTTAAAATGAGTTAATATCATTATTGTCTATTATATAGGCAAGTGATTTCACTATTTTGACTATTCAAAACTGTACTTACATTATACAAACGTGTGAATGTGTGGTGTAGAATTTGCAAATTAAGAAGAAAAAAAATGGAATTTACTTGGATGAGTTAGGATTTGTTGACACTAGGTGTCAAACTTTTAGCCCTTCATTATAATTAAATATAAAAGTTGAGATTAACTTATTAAATAGTCATTCACTTTAATTACATCTAAAAGTTGAGGTTAACTCATGTCACATGACTTAATTCCCTTATCATCTCTCTCTTCTTCTCTTTCTTTTCACATCCGCAATCTTTGTTCACCTTGTGAGATATGCATTAGTTTATGCGGTGGACTTAACTATGAAAACATTAGAATTCCATAATGCTAAGAATTATGCCAAGTTCAACCATATTGTTTCTCCAAGTTATAGTTTGACCATTCAAGCATGATAAGAAACTTGGTTATGATATAAAGTTATCCTTACGGAATTGGAAGCTAGTATCGATGTAACTCTTTACAACTAGCTCTTTTTCTCCTTCATATATCAAGAATGTATCCACGATTTATAGGATGTTCGTGACAATCATCTTGTGACTCGCTTAGATTTGAGCGGTATCTACTTGTCATTCTCCATGCATAATCAACATGAATTCGAGTATGTGATGTGATGTTCGTGGTATATCCTATTGCAAATGTATATGGAATGCTACCCATGCAATCCCTTTCCTCATAAGTGGAAAGGCATTGAGCTTTAGACAAAAGTATACAGAGTAATAGGCACAAATCCTCATTTTGGAATCTTGCATGTTGAAGTATTTCTACTATTGTCACTGAATTTCCTTCACCTATCTCTATTGGTCTTGATTTCGTAACAAGATCACATGTCCCAAAATTGTGTCCAAACCATGTCTTATCCAATAGAATTTTAACACCTATTTAAAATAATTAGAAAACTAGGAAACATAATTGAAATGGTGTGTTAATTTTTAATGGGTGTCAAAATTATGTTGGAAGGGACATGATTGGTAACACAATTTTGGAATAGAGGATTTTGGTCCATTGATTTCTAATGTTTAGGTGATTTCACCTAAAACTTTCATAGAAAAGCAGCTCCCAATCGAAGTCTTAATACTATGATGTGTAGCATGACATCTATGTATAATACAACACCAAGCTTTTTTTAGTAAACACAAAGTTCATTTTCATTCTTCATGAAACCAAACTCTTATATTGATTCATTGAAAAAAGTTAAAATTCTTGAAATCTTTTTTCAATCCACAAATGGATTAGTCCAATGTTTTAGCAAAACCTTTGGATCAAAACCATTACTTTATGTGAGACGGACACCTTTCATAAGGTTCCCTAATAAGGAAAAATATTTTGACTTCCATTGGTCATATTTCATAATCATGAAATACCATAACATCAATCAAAATCCTAATGAATTTAAGCATGACAATTAGAGGGAAAGTCTCATAATAATCTAAACCGTATCTAAAACTTTTAGTCATAAATAGTCCCTTAAAGATGTTTACATTACCACCCATGTCATTTTTCCTCTAGAAACTCGTCTTACACCCAAAACTGCCATTACCTTATCAAGTCAATTCAAATCCAACAATTTTAACACAATGGATTCCATCTCCAATTTTGATTGCCTCAAACCATTTCTAAGGTCTAGGCTATTAGAATTATTACATTCACTTTATTTTATTCATTCTTTTATTCTTCTTTTTCATAGTCAGTGTAACAAACTTTCCTTTTTTTGTAGGCTTTCTGTTATCAACCTTTTCTGTTTTTAGCTAGGATAAATACCACATTGGTATTTTGTGTATTTTGCTTTTTTTGCTGAAATCAATGACGAATCATACAAAAAACCAATATGGTATCAGAGCAATATTGCTCTGAATACCGTTGCGCAACTCCTTCACTCTTCTTCCTTCTTTCTTTCTTTCTCCTCCATCACCATTCTTCGAACTCTTCTTCCTTCTTAAGATTCATCAATGGCGGATTATCAATCAGATTCACAGCTCAACAGCAATGAAGCTCAAAATCCAAGGAACCCTTTCTATTTGCATCCTGGAGAGAATCCAAGAGCAACTCTCGTTTCAATGCAACTTGATGGAACGAATTACAATTCTTGGAGCAGAGCAATGAAGCGTGCTCTTCTATCTAAGAATAAGTTCAAATTTGTTGATGGTACAATAACCATGTCAGATCCTGATGAATTGATACTTGATGATTGGGAAAGATGTAATACCATGGTTATTTCATGGATTACAAGATGCCTAACTATGCAGATAGCTCAAAGCACGATTTACATTGAGGATGCTCATGAGCTGTGGAATGATTTGAAAGATAGATTCTCCAAAGGTGATCATTTTCGTATGTCAGATTTATTGCAAGAATTACATTCTATTAAGCAAGGTGATAGAGATATCTCAAACTATTTCATTGATTTAAAAACTGTTTGGGAAGATTTGGAAGCATTGAGATCCATACCTTCATGTACTTGTGTTATCAAGTGCAAATGCAGAATGGTAAAACTCATTAAGGAATAAAGAGAGAATCTGAATATGTGATTTGCTTTCTAAAAGGATTGAATGATGAATTTAGTACAACTAGATCGCCAATCCTACTACTAGAACCCTTACCTAGCATCAACAAGGCACTCTCCCTATTGCAACAGCAAGAAAGACAATTAACTAGTGCAAACATGAAAATTTTGTTTAATTCCAACATAAGTGCAGTTGATTCAACTGAAAATACAAACATAACTTTGAACAATAGTGCACAATGGAAAGGAATCTTAGGGAGAGGAAATGTGATTGGAAAATTCAAAGGTAGAGGAATGGGAAGAGGTTACAATGCAAACAGGATTAATAATCCAAAAGTATGCACATACTGTGGAAAAGAAAGACACACAGCTGATGTTTGTTATTACAAACATGGATTCCCACCTAATTTTTGAAAACAGAAAATGAACCATGCTGGAAGCATAAACATGGTTGATGCTAGCAGTGAAAATGATGTTCTGCATGTAACGCCCCGAAAAATACTTCTAAAAAACATTGCGGAAAAATGGGTAATTTTTTTTTTGAATAAAGATTGGTGACATAAAATTGTTTCCTTTTAAAAACATTTCTTTTCCGGGACATCACTTTAAGTAACATATAACGCGGAAATCAAAACTGGCTACCTAACGGTAACTGAAATGTTACAACATTTCCTGAATATACATCTTCATAGATATAAAATATCATAAGTACTTAATATACATATTCAACAAGAAAGGGCGGAATGTTAATCATCGCCAACAGACACTAAACAAAGACATGAACAATCTGAAGTCGTCAGTGTTTTCAAAAGTCACAAAATGATAAGCAACTTCTAGTGGCTAACTCCAAAGCTAGGGTACTGCCTCTCCTCAATTCCGCATGCCCCTTCCTGGAACATCACGGACGGGTAGTTCCAAATCCGAGCAAAGTTATCTACCTGATGAGCACACGTCCGAAAAGCAAACAATAGAAAAAAAATAGAGAGAGTAAGACATCTAATGAACATAAATTCATTGACGGCGTGGACTTACTCAGAATATTACACTCAGATATGAAAAACAGTTCATATATATATAACATATCACATTATAACTCATCAGTTGTTCTCGTAAACCATTATCCAATCCACATGAGTAATATAACCAAACTCAGCAATTGTTCTCATAAACGATTATCTAATCAACCTATGTAATGTAACAGCACTTATTCCCAAACAATATCATAATTTCACCATTTATCAATATATAATTCATCGACAAGATATCATGACTATAATTAAATAACACATAAGTGGAGATCATACTCCAAATAATAAAATACATATATATTATCTATCACCGACATTATAACCCACCATTTATCAATATAAACAATAATGTATCAACATACATTTCATAAACAAATATCATAACCATAAGTAATAATATGTGCATAATGTTAATGATGCATGATGTTTATAACTCAATGTGGGAATCCACTTCCACAAGTGCAATATATGCATGCTATATCATGATCATCCACCTTACACCAATATCCTTGCAAGGAAGTAAAAATAGATCGATCGGTTCCCCCAGGAACAGTCCTACCTGGACCTAGGTCATACAAACGCTTTCTGGGCATCTCTCTCATTGATCCAGATTGCAAAGAGGGGTTGTCAGAGATCGTCTAGTTTGGCATGTGAGAACTGTCCGATCCAACAGGGTACCTCCCCAGGAATACAAGGGACTCGTCTCACCCAGACTCTCCCTCAAGACATTGTTGGCGAATCACCGT
>NC_032026.1:8270241-8288088 GCF_001865875.1 Lupinus angustifolius | reverse complement strand
GGAAATACATCCCACCACTACGACCATCACTGAATACCCGTGGACGGCCTCAGACCAAGCCTTTTACGGTCAGCCGATCTCGCGCCGTGGTATCCTGGGTTCTTTTCTGGGCAGTGCCCTAATTCACATTATAACTCAAAGGGTAACGTCCCTACCACTACGACCATCGCTGAATCACCCTGGACGGTCCCAGACCAAGCCACTTACGGTCAGACGATCTCGCTTTGTGGTATCACGTATCCTTTTCTGGGCATCGCCCTAAATCATACATCCTTCTCAGATTACTTTCTTTAAAATTAATTTCCGAATTTGACTATTTAATTCCAACACCTTGAATACTTTACTTTTTATTTCAATTACGGTGTTATACCAAAATAGTTTTTATATCAGATACCCATACTAGGGTTATTACATACTCAACCAATCAATCCAAATAGTCAAACACAATTCCTGTTTCTCGCCCAAGCGAGGACCCTTCGCTCAAGCGAAAATTCAATCAACAATACCATTTTAAAATTGGGCATCTCTCGCTCAAGCGAGGCACTCTCGCCCAAGCGACAATTCATCTTTGAATCTCAATTAAACTTAAGTCTTCCTCGCCTAAGCGAGGTCCTCTCTCGCTCAAGCGAGACATCATTAAAATCCTGGTTTTTTTTTCTTTTCTTTTTTTTTTTCCGCCCAAGCGAAGCTTTTGCTCGCCCAAGCGACAGAATTCCATAATTTCATCAAAATCCTGGGCTTTTTCGCCTAAGCGGGACCCTTGCTCGCCCAAGCGAGGCTTTGTCGCCCAGACGATGGAGTTCCAGAATCAAAACTTCCCCTCGCCTAGTCCTCGCCCAAGCGAGACTATGCTCGCCCAGGCGAGAGTTTCTCGCCCAAGAAAGACTGTGCTCGCCCAAGCGACAGGGACTTGGACAGAATAACAACTTTTCCCCCTTTCGACAACCGAAACACATTTAAACATGGTTTTTCAAACACCTGCACCCAGAAAAGTTCTCAACAACATTCATATACAATATTTAACACATTTAATCAACAATCATGTATATTCAAAAACATTCAAACATAAAAATATTGGGTTTCTTAAAACCCAAGTTAACTCCAAAACCTTTGAGATGGTTTAGGAGATCCAGGTGTCATATTCGGACACTACTATGTCACGATGTATTCTCTCTCACATACAATATTCAATACATTTCCTCAACAATCATATATCTTCAAAAAGCATCCAAGCATAAAAATATTGGGTTTCTTAAAACCTAAGTTAACTCCAAAACCTTGGAGATGGTTTAGGAGATTCGGGTGTCATATTCGGACACCACTATGTTACAATGTATTCTCTCTCACATACAATATTCAATACATTTTTCAATACATTTCCTCAACAATCATATATCTTCAAAAAGCATCCAAACATAAAAATATTGGGTTTCTTAAAACCCAAGTTAACTCCAAAACCTTTGAGATGGTTTAGGAGATCTGGGTGTCATATTCGGACACCACTATGTCACGATGTGTTCTCTCTCACATACTTTATTCAATACATTTCCTCAACAAACATATATCTTCACAAACATATACAAGGTTCGAACACCGAAATCTTCGTAACTACCACAATAAAAATCCGTTAGTTTCTGATATTTCTAAAATTGTTACCAAAATACTTAAAACTACATATTCCGATTTAAGACATTCTTTGATAATCTTACCATTTTAAAGTAAGTTATTGAAAGTATCCTTTTTAAGAGTCTTTTGAGGCATTCATGTACTCATAAACCTTAACATCCTTTTTAACAAAAGTCTCTATTTTTCCAACTTGTTCCAAGCCATGGTTTAAGGCTAACAACAACTAGAAATACATACATTCTCATTTTTCCAAAACATTTCCTAAAGGTTCCTTTGATTTCATCATCATCCTCTTTGGCTAAAACAACAAAATGTATGTAATACAACATTATAACAACTCCATGAACACAAGTTGTTCATGGTTTCAACAAAATATTTTCATGAGTTCAAGAACAACACCATTTTCGGTTTTGAAGAGAAAATGAGTTAGAAAACGTTTTAGAAAATTTCAACTGTTGAGTATGTTCTTGACATACTCATAAACAACATACTTAAATTTCATCAACATCCATTGGTTGAATGTTGAGAGATCAATGATTGAAGATGGAAGAAACAATGAAAAAATGAGAGAAAAAATGAAGAAAGATTCACCTTCTCCTTGCAAAATTTGAAAATGAGAGAGTGTTAGAGTGAAGTGTGAAGTGTGAAGTGTGGAGTGTTTAATGAGAGAAGGAAATCAGATTTCCCTCTAGGAAATCATTACAAAATCTCATAGGGTGGCTAATGATGATTTCATGAGATATGGGTGAAAGTGATGTGAGATTTGCTTTATGAAAGTCAAATTTCACATCCCAATGCAAAATGACCACTTCGTGGACACGAGCGTATACATGCCCGAGTATTATCGGCCAATACTCGATCGGGTATTATAAATCACCCGATCCTAATATCCGATTAGAATTTCGGATTTCGGCATTTCGAGTGAAAAATATTTAGCAAATAGGTATGGACTAGCTAAGGGTCTATCTTGACTTGAAATGTGATTACGAATCCAATGGCGCGATCGGAATTCGATTCCAAGTTACGGAACTCAAAAACCACTTTTTGAGCCATACCGGGTGAGATTCGGCCCCGACAGCGGTCCGAAACCGACTGTCTCCAAAAATCATGAAAATTTACCACTAAATTGTAAATAGAATTTCAAGACTAAAGCTCAACTAGAGTTTCATCTAATTCTTTACCGAAAACTCCCAGAAATTAATTTTCTAAAATATAATTAATAACAATATTAATAAAATCTTATAATTCATAATCGTAAAATTCGCGGTGTTACACTGCACACTGAAAATAATGGCAAACCTACATTGAATTTCAGTCCAACTCAATATGCAGATTTAGCAGCCTTGTTCAATAATGCAGGGTTGGTTGGATCATCAGAAAGCAAAATCAATCAACTTAGCATCATGTCTCTTGATGAAACATATCTGCACAAGGACTCAGGTAACATCCATCCATGGATCCTTGATAGTGGAGCTACAGATCATATGTGTCCTTGTTTATCTAGCTTCATGTCATATCAATCTATCAAACCAATCACTATTAATTTACCAAATGGACCAATTGTTTCAGCTAAATATTCAGGCATTGTCAAGTTTTTTGAGCATTTGCTATTGGACAAAGTCTTGTTTGTTCCAGAATTCAAATTCAAATTAATATCAATACATAAACTTGCATCTAATCTGAATTGCAGAGTGATTTTTGATGATTCTCAATGTATGATTCAGGATATCAATACCTTGAAGATGATTGGACATGCTAAAGTCATGACGAATTTATACATTCTTGACACACCATCACAACCTACTTTGGAGAAGCCTAGTTTGGTTAATTCAGTATATAGGATTTCTGCTTTTGATTTATGGCATTACAGATTAGGACATCCTTCTGTTGATGTGTTGCAACACATCTGTAAGGATTTCTCTTATGTTTACTATGATGCTAAGAAAATCTGTGAATTCTATCACTTGGCAAAGCAAAAAAAACTGCCATTTCCTATCAGTGTAACCAAAAGTTTAACACCATTTGATCTAATACACATGGATATTTGGGCCCCCTATCTACATCTTCTATCAATGGTTTTAAATACTTTTTGACTGTCATTGATGATTACAACAAACATACATGGTTATATCTCATGAAAAATAAATCAGAGGCAAGATTATTGATGCAGAATTTTGTCACTTATGTTCAAACACACTTCTGCAAAGTGGTTAAAGTAATCAGAACTGATAATGGAATTGAGTTTAAATTGCATTCATTCTTTGATAATTTGGGAATCATTCATCAAACCTCTTGTGTTGAGACTCCACAGCAAAATTCAGTTGTTGAAATGAAGCATAGGCGTCTACTTAATGTAACCAGATCAATGCTTTTTCATGCACATCTTCCAAACATTTTTTGGTCCTTTGTTGTTCAGCATGCATTTGTTGTTCAGCATGCAGCATTCATCATCAATAGAATTCCAACACAAACTTTACAGCATAAATCACCATATGAAATGCTCTATGAATCTAAGCCCATCTTGCATGAGATCAAGGTTTTTGGATGTCTGAGTTTTGCATCCACATTGGTTAGTCATTGCACCAAGTTAGATGCAAGAGCCAGAAAATGCATTTTGTTGGGATTCAAAACTGGTGTGAAAGGATATGTTCTATTTGACTTAAAATCTAGAGAAATTTTCATCTTTAGAAATATGCAATTCTATGAGGATCACTTTCCTTATCATCATACAGCTACTGTTCCACCATTTAATGAATCCTCTTCAAATCCTTCATCTGATTTACCTTTTCTTGATACATCTTTTGACACACCTACTATACCTCATACTACACCTCAATCATCTCATTCACAACATATAGATATCAATCATGATTCTCCTCTGCATACACAACCTACATCTTCTAACCATCAAATAACTCATACTTCTCTTCCACAACCTCAAGTAATAAGAAAATCAACAAGAATTTGTCATCCACCCTATTATCTACATGACTTTTACTACAACTTTCTTAACCAAACAACAACAGACTCTTCACACATTACTCATCCACTTTCTTCTGTCTTATCCTACTCCTCTATTTCTCACAATCGTCTTTCTCACATTCTCTCCATCTCAACACATATTGAACCTAAGTCATATGCAAAAGCAATTAATTATCCTGAATGGATTGCTGCTATGCAAGTAGAACTCACTGCCTTGGAAAACAATGAAACTTGGGATGTTGTTGATCTACCAACTGAAAAGACATCAATTGGTTCTAAATGGGTATATAGAATTAAATACAAATCAGATGGATCTGTTGAAAGATTAAAGGCAAGGCTTGTTACAAAAGGGTATGATCAAACAAAATGTGTTGCTTTTTTTGACACCTTTGCACCAGTAATTAAATTGACTACAATTAGGCTTGTATTGGCAATTGCTGCGTCTGAAAATTGGTTACTAAATCAACTAGATGTAAACAATGCCTTCTTGCATGGTGAGTTAAAAGAGGGTGTCTACATGTTGGTTCCTCAAGGTGTTGTTTGTTCCAAACCTAATCAAGTTTGCAAACTTCACAAATCTCTTTATGGATTGAAACAAGCAAGTAGGGAATGGTATCAAAAACTTTCCAGCACTCTCAAGCAAATGGGATACACTCAATCTGCTTATGTTCACTCTCTTTTCATCATGAAAAAATCTTGCAGCTTTACTGTCATTCTCATTTATGTAGATGATCTGATTCTAGGTGGCAATGATGTTACTGAAATTGCTCATGTTAAACACCAGTTTCACACCTTATTCCAAATTAAGGATCTTGGCTCATTGAAATATTTTCTTGGCATTGAAGTTGCAAGATCAAGCAAGGGAATAACATTAAGCCAAAGAAAGTATGCACTCGATATCTTGAATGATACTGGATTTTTAGCTTCAAAACCTGCATCCACTCCAATTGCCAAAGGGACTTCACTTCCAAATGATTCATCTGGTTCTTATTATGATCCTGCTACATTCAGAAGACTGGTTGGAAGGTTGCTTTACCTTACCAATACAAGTCCAGACATAAGCTTTTCTGTTCAACAATTAAGTCAGTTCATGAATGCACCCACTGATGCTCATCATCAAGCTCTGACTAGAATTCTCAGGTACCTCAAAGGAGCACCTGGGCAGGGAATTTTCTACCCTACAAATTCTACTCTTCAATTGAAAGGATTTAGTGACTCCGGCTGGGCAACTTGCATTGATTCATGACGTTCGGTTTCTAGATATTGTGTTTTCCTTGGAGATTCACTTGTCTCATGGCATTCCAAAAAACAAACCACAGTTGCAAGATCCTCATTTGAGGCAGAATATCGAGCTCTTACTGCAACCACTTGTGAACTACAATGATTGACTTACTTGCTTGATAGCTTTCCAATCTCTTTCATCAAACCTGCTCTACTTTACTGTAACAACAACTCAGCTCGATATATTGCTGCCAATTCCATGTTTAATGAACGCACCAAGCATATTGACATTGATTGTCATGTTATTAGATAGCGTCTTCAAGCAGGTCTATTTCATTTGCTTCTCATTCCTACTTCTGAACAACCTGCTGATCTCTTTACTAAGGCTCATGACATAGCAACTTTCTCCTATCTTCTTTGCAAATTGGGAATTTTAAACACATACTCCCCAGTTTGAGATAGGGTATTAGAATTATTACATTCACTTTATTTTATTCATTCTTTTATTCTTCTCTTTCATAGTCAGTGTAACAAACTTTCCTTTTTTGTAGGCTTTCTGTTATCAGCCTTCTCTGTTTTTAGCTAGGATAAATATCACATTGATATTTTGTGTATTTTGCTTTTTTTGCTAAAATCAATGATGAATCATACAAAAAACCAATATAGGCCTATTCATAATCTCTTGGTAACTTGTTCGCTCATCTTGATGCATGAGCACTACAATACCTTATTTAGTCATTAGAAGTTAATATTTCTCAAGCTTGTAAAAGACCCAACTATAATTTCACAAGCCATGTGCAACTTCAGCTAGTTGTTCTTTTACAATGTTTTGAGGAATCTTATATAACTAGGAGTCTTTAATTTCTTCAAGTTTCATTTCAGTCCTCCAATTTTTTTAGGGTTAAGTTTTGCTGGAGAAAGAACAGAAAGAGAAGGTTTGAGAGTTGTGAAATATACTTGTCAGATAAAAAAGTTTAGTTATTTTTATTTCCCTCCAAAATTCAACTCGCAAACGTGCCCTTGAAGTTGAATTATCTTTCTAAGGATAATCAAATCCAAGCAACAAACACTGCCTTTAGTGGCATTCTTAAAGTGATATCCCTAGATTTTAATTTGGGATATAAAATAAGTAGTAGCACTTGTTAGATTTAAGCTCAAGCTTATCTGAGTCTTGATATTTTATATAGAGTTGCAACCTCAAATTTTGAATAAAAAAATTACTAGGATGTTGAGTCTACTGTATGAAATAGGAAGCTTTATAAAATTGCTTATTGATAATGTGATATTGTATGCATAAAGAAGGGAAATCCCTCCACAAAAAATATTATTTGACATGTTACGCATACAACATTGAAAAGCAAATGTTCCAACTTTAAGACAATTTCTCCAATGTCTCCATGGATTAAATGGATGATTAGAATGTTCACTTTTCAAGTTGAAGGAATCATAATTTGGAGAATGTCTTACAATTACTACATTTATGAAGACTCTATAAATAGAAGTTGAAAGTTGAAGAAAACTACCAATGCTCTAATAATAAACATTTCACGTATTATAATTTAATGTTCAACTTTTCATAACAATAAAAACTCTTAGGCCTTAATCTTCATTATTCGTGTTACACCACGGATAAATCGGATGAATACCCGCCTGAAAACATTCTGTCATTGGTCGGCCAAGTCCGAACAATGCTTAATACAGAAGTCATTAAAACATCTTTGACTCACAATTAATGCATCTCTGACTCGTCATTAATGCACCGCTGACATTCCATCGACAATAGCAGATCTGCAGGGTGGTTAAAGACAGCCTAGTATATGCATATCATACTCCTATAGTACATGCTGAACTACAACCAACCATTGACCACATGCCACGTCCACCATCTCAAACTCCATAAATAGGGAACTCTCACGCAGGAAATATCATTATTAATACACTCTCACATTTATTACTTACATTTATTACCAATTGCTCTCATCTCTCTCATATTTACTCTCAATCACTTTCATTAAGTCTCATACTAACTTGATCGTCGAAGAACCTTTTCAGATACCTGTGTCAGCGGGTTCAAGCTCTGTTTCGACCAATCTTCTTAGACAAGCTACTCAGTCGGATCCTCAACTCCAGTCACTCCCGATCAACATAAAAAACAATTCTCAATCTCCTTATTGCAGTAAGAATTTTATTCTTTAATTCTTCTCTTGATATATTTCTCTTGTTGGCAATTAAGAAACACTTGTAACTAAATACTTGATTCACACTCATTTGTATTATGAGAGCTGGAAGCTGAAGAGGTTACATGAGAAAGGCATTGTTCCAACAATGTAAGTTAGTCGCTTTTCAGGTAGTTTATAGATTTTGACTCTGTGAAAAAGCTATTAGAATGATTCGATAAACCAAAATTGAAGGTATCTTACAGCTTCTAAAAAATGAGTTTGTGGCATTTGAAAATTACTTTTCAGAAAGCTAATTTAAGTAGTGTTTAGAAAATGAAAGTAGCTTTCAATAATCTACTTACCAAAATTTCCCTTCAATATTTAAAAAAATACATTACTTACCCTCAATTATAATCTTATATGTCACTCATGTATTTCCTCCATTTATGTTTCCTTCATAGAGAAATTAATGACAACACCCCTCATTTGTGTGGCTTCTCAGTGATTATCACTTCATGTATGTTATACAACTTACATGGTTTTATACCGGACAAATGACCCTATTGATTTTGTATTTTTTTATTTTATTTTTCAAACATAGTTATATGTGAGATATATGATATTGTTTTATGTATAAGTTATATCGTCATATAGGTTTTTCTTCAATTTATGTTCTCATCTATTTTGAAAAGTTGTCAACATAGTTATTCATGGATATTTTAAAGCTTTTGCCCTCTTCATTCTTTGTATTATTGTTCTTATTTCTCTCTTTTTTCAATGTCTATCTTTTAGTTGTATAATTTCTCTTTTTTTGTATTATTAAACTTCCTTCACTATCAAAAAAGTTCAAATGCATAATAAATGGTAAGAAGAATGTTATAATCACTTGCTTATATAAAATTAAAATTCTTTATAATTTTCCTAATCTTAAACATGAGGTATGTAAATATATAGTATCATTAAATTTATAAAACTTCTTGATAAAGATATGAAAAGATTATACTTAAATTGTAAAAATGTGTTTTTTTATATAAATTATGGGATTTTAGTTGGTGTGTTATTAAGGCTAAAATAGAAGTCACTAACAAGTTTTTTTAGAGTGGAAGCACCCTATTGGTTTTGTAATTTTTTTGGAAATTATAATATAAATTTGTGGAAGAATATTATAGTGGAAGAATATTATAAATTTGTAGAAGTCAATAATGGAAGAATATTATAAATTTGTGTAACTTAATTGTATTTTTGGAAAAAATATTGAAAAAATATTAAAATAAAACAAACAAATAAGCAAAATGATACTATCTAATTATAAGTAAAATATAAAAATAAATGATTATTTTAAATTATATATATTTAATTACTCTAATTAATAAAAACTAAATAAATAATAAATAAATAATTTATTTATTTATAGTTAGTTTTAAAATTTTAGTTAGTTTTCATGGTAAGGAATAAGGATTACATTTTAGTTAGTTATAAAGCTAGTTTTATCAAACAACTCTAAATTAATAAATTACATGCACAATATTCAAATTTGAACCTGAAGAAGCAAGATATACAAACAATAATAACTGTAATTAGTGTGATTATTGTAACTCTTCTTAGTTGAGACATAGCTATTGGTAGTTGAGAGTGGACTGGAATGAGTCAATGTGATTTCACTTTTCCCTTATCTTCCCTTTAGAAAAATTCTAATAAAATAAGTTAATAATGTGATAAGTCATTCTTAAGATAAACCACTCAAACTCAAGATTCTGAAAATTACTCTAAAATTTAAATTTGCAAAAGTTTTTAAGAAACACAATTGAACTCATTTATTGTGTTTCTTTGGTCTATTTGACAATGTTTTGAAATTAGATTAATACTCATTTAAGTCTTTAATATTTTTAATTTTACTTATCTAAAATGGTCTCTAAAAATTCTTTTATAATATATTTTATAACACGTGATATGAACTAATTTAATGCTAAAAAAATAATTTGACTCACATTTTGAAATTTTTTGGATCATCTTAGATTTTTCATTTTTTGAAAGACAAAAATGATAAGATCGAAAACATGAGAAAATGAGATAAATATTTACTCTTAGTTTTATTGGTTAGACCAATTAGGTCATGTACCTAATGTTATCAATGTTGTTAGTATTTATTGGTAAATTTAATTAGACTGACCAATCGAATTATGCCTCCAAGCTTTAGTTGCTTCAGTATTCGTTTTAGTTTCTAATACATTAGTTATAACTCATTGAACAATAATTTTCATTTACAGATTAAATTACAAACTTGTTCCAATCTACGAAAGATGTAAAGACTACAATCTAAGTAACAAGGTAAACAATAATTCAAACATCAGAATATTAATAAAACAAGACAACAAGGATAAAACAACTATTTGAAAAGCCTTTTAAACATGATAGCACATAATTAGACTCATGAAAGTCCTTGTGGAGACATCCTAGTCAATCATAGACACACACAAAAAAGTGACCAAATGAAACAACAACAACTATGAAGACCTTTTATTATATATCGATTTGGGCTTAGCAAATTATTAAAGATTGAGGGACAAGTTAGGCCTTGGAGAAGCAATGTGTTGGTTCCTAGCATGATGATTTCCTTGAAGGCCTTCAAGATCATTAGGAGCAGTAATAGATCTATTAATTATACCCTCTGAATGGGAAGGAACTTGATGAAGTTCAGAACCAAAACCCACGTCTCTATGATTCAATCTTTGTGGAGTTTGAGCACTTGTACCCATTGAATTGGATGCCATCCCAAATTGGTGACCCGGGAAGGATGTGTTATATAACCCTTGGTTACCATAACCAAGTTCGAAACGACGCCAAGGCATGGGGGACATGTGAGTCATAGGGTGCATGTGAGCCCCATGATAAGGGTGATGACGATTTGCCATGGATGAGTAAGGACACATGTGAGCATTATGTCCAAAAGTACCCATGGCAAATTCTTTGTTCATCCTTGAGAGGATTCGTTCACGCCTATGAGCATTTTGGTGTCCTCCCAAAGCTTGAGAGTTGGCAAATTTCTTATCACAAAACTTGCAGGAGAATTGTTGCTCCTTAGGTATGATTGTTTCCTTGTCGTTGGAGTTTTCGGCAAGTTTTGGATCAAAACTGGAATCCTCATAGACTTTCCTCTTGGATGATGATTCTTGTAGCATGTTGCTACCAAGACTCAAAGAGAGTGATAATTCTGAATCTTTGTTCATGATAGATGATTCCTCTATTTTTCGCTTGAGTTTTCTATCCCAAGAATCTCTAACAAATAGTCTGTCTGACATATTGTGAAATTGTGAGAAAGAGTTGAAAACTAAAAGGTATTTATCAATGAATAAATATACATTCCATATTCCATAAAAGAAAATATATTGAGAGTTGTATGACCATATAACTTCAATATAGTAAGAAACTTAAATAGAAAATATAAACAAAAACCATTGCACATGAATGAAAATTGTTTTGACTTTTTCAAATTATTACTTACACCAACATACTAAATAATTTTACCATTATACTACTTTAATATTTTTATTTCCTTATACATGATTTTACATTTATCTTTTAGTGCATGTATATATGAACTTTGACATTCATTAATTTATTTCAAAGAAATTAATTTAATTACTTTTTTCCACTTGTCAAAATTGTATTTGCTCTACCCTTTAATTAATCATTCTACTTTGACTAAGGGTTGGTCTGCAATTAATGAGCCGCTTGCCTTATATTGAATAATCACTTCTAGAGTGTCATATATACATATGCACACCTTTATAACCATCTTAAAATAGTCCAACAATATAAAACAAATGCTAAAAAACACAATTATTTGTAAAAATAGTGTGCAAGTCATCAAATTAGTCAATATACTGATATAATAATATATTGTTTTAATTAATAATTAACTAATAAAATTGTATACTGATAAAATTAGACATATAAATATATTATATTAACATTAATGTTACAAAACTAATAAAGAAGTTGATAAATAAATTTCAATAAACTATTTGTTAATACAAAATGTATGACTTCCTGTTTTCATATATTTTAGAACCGTAAACAAAATAATTGTTGTATGTTTGATTCTACACAATAATATTTTGATAAAATTAAGCTACTTTCATATAAGTTTTATAATTTAAATAAAAATTATTCGGTATCACCAATATAGTTTAAGTGAAAATTGGTCAGGATTATTAATTTTAGGTGGTTTTGATTAATATGTTACGTGTCTAATATAATTATCAGCTACTAAGTAGTCGGTACAGTGCCACTCATGTAAGTATATAATTGTCATAATTGTTGTTGTACATGATATGATAAATAATACTATAATTTTGATTACTAGTCCTTGTAACTTGTTTCTACCATCCACTGGTATATTATTATACGTATGACGTGGAGATAGTTATTGTAAAAAGTAAAATATTTTTGTAATCATATTACAATGCATGATAGAATGATAGTTTGTAACAACAAAACGTTAATTTAATGATGTAAAGTCTTATTGGATCTTTAAGATTAAAAGTTCGATTCATAGGAACGATAATGTTGAGAGGGACAGTCACAAACACAAAATGAATTAGTTCCTTACAAAAAAACAAAAGATATTCTTAATAGTACCAAAAATTTGTGTTTTTTTCATAAAAATGTGTTAAAATAAATCTTGTACTATTTAAACTTGTGTTTAATCATTTATCTAAATCACACTATTCAGACTTTGAAATCGATTTTATTTACAAAGCACATGAAAATCCAGTTAATTTATTTATTTTTCTTCCTTTAACCAGAATTACATAGTAGAAATGTTCTATTTTTATGAGCCATGTATTCTAAAATGTATTAGTTCCTTAGGTATGCATGAGAATATTATTAGTTATATAAAAAAATATATACTTTTATAGGAAATAAAACATTCTGTTATGACTAAATAAACGCGTTCAAACGGAAGTTTTTTCGGGTAAGATCATTAACTCTCACTTTTCTGTTGGCATTCTATCTTAATTGCTTAAAATTTTTACTGTCTAAATTCTAAGATTCTAAAATGGACCTCATTAACTTCCTTTTTTAAAAAGCCAAACTTTTTTATCATAATAATAATTGTACCATGTTATATATGTCTATAAAAGTTAGTTTGATTTGATAAAAACTAGTAAATGCAATATTCCAAATTACCATGCTCTATTATTGGCTTTGAACAATTGCAAACACAATTTTTTGGTCTTGGTTGATTATCAAGTAAAGCTGCGTGCCTATGTTGTGTGACAAATTGACCATTTCAATTAGAACCTTTTTTGAATATTCATTCACTTTTGGGTAAGAAACTAATCATTTTTAGAATATATAATTATTCTTCCTAACAAATGTTAATGATAAGAATCAAATTCTTCATCTTTTGATCATTTTAGGAGTCTAATGAGAGCTTACACCATAAACCACCACATACTTGGTTGAATTAGAACCTTTTACTACTCCATATCATTTATTAAATCTCTAATATATTAATTATAACAAAAATAGTTATACACTAATGGTGTAAGAGTTTTTTACACTGTTATTGTATCATTCACTATTCATTTTTCATCATCATTTATTATTAGATAAAAGTAATATAAATAAATGATAGATGATGCACTAACTGTATATAAATCTTTATATTGTTGGTGATATATATTACACTATTTTTTATAATTAATATCTAATGTTAAAAAATCAATTAAGTATTCGTAATTTGTACTTATTTTTCATTAATTTAGTTTATTTTAGCAAAGGTATATTTATTTTTGTTAACTTGTGATCTATCCAGCACAACAACAAAATCACTCATCTCAAGTGTAAATATAAGTGGTCTAGATTGATTTGGTAACATCAAAAAAATATAAATACTCTATTATATTTTTATTTTGACCATCTTAATTTATCTGTCAAAAATAACTATTTTTTTACTCAAATAATTTATCCAGTTCCATAATTTACGTCACTTAATATTCGTATCTTATCTCTATTTATATTTTTATATATATATATATATATATATATATATATATATATATATATATATATATATGATATTTTAGCCCAGTGATTATTTCCTTTGATATGCAATGGTATTATATTAATACATGTATAATTTCTTCGCAAGATAATATGAATAATTTAACATATAAATATTAAGGAGTTAACGGGTGAGTGGTTGCCCACTCTAAAATTAGGATGAATTACCAATATGGAATTTATTTAGTGTGATTATTATAAAATTATCATTTGTATAATGACATTCTATATTTATTGCTTAAAATTTTGGCCACTTAATTAATTCTATTAATTTATCTTTTCATCAGTCTTCATTTTTTCAGGAGCTTGTAAATGACTAATACTATTATTAAAAAATATTTTATATGTTTAGTCTCATGTGACATGTAAGATTGGATAAGAACTAGAAGTATAATACTTGGTAACATAAAACTTACTAATATAAATTTTGGTAACATTTTAATACTATATAATATTTGGTATAACATTGTATGAGATACATGTATAACACTTACTTAATACGATAATAACATTTTTGAAAAAGTACCATTTACATAAAAATATACTGTACATAGCTAAATCCTAAAATATTTAAATTAAATATAAGCCCAATCTCAAATTTAATATTAACATTATTTCAAATTAATGTTTTATTAAACTACATCCTCTTGGGTTATGTTATTTGGACTTATCTACATATATAGTATACTATATTTTTGTATTAATCTTGTCTTAGATTAAATAAAGTTATATCAATTTTTTCCGTAACCATTGTCATTATACGATATATTTGTTTGTAAAATAAATAATGATTCATAAATATACATAAACTCAAAGTCAACATACTTTATTTTATCTCCACGATTTAAATTAGTTGTTATTAATGACATGAGGCTATTATTTTAAGGTTTATTGGAGAAGATTAAATATAGAATAGACAACTTAAGATCAAATAAAATTTTGTATTTTATATTATTTTAAATAATGAGAGAATAATATATTTTCTATTAAATTACTATTACTAAGAAACAATAAAAAGTTTGAGTTTATTTTATTATTCAAATATTTCTCTTTTTGTAGGACCGGTACGTTTTAGAAATAATAAAGTGAGAAAACTTGTTTGATCTAATGAAAGTTGAATTTTAGTTTATCAAATTATAAGAAATGATTACTATCATACTCGTAACATGTGTCAAAAATTATCTCCTCATCATTCCCCGTGCACACACTAAAAGGGAAGCAAAAACATAATAAAATGAAAAACTCATTTTGGTTGATTAGAAAATGCATAGATAATTATAAGGAAGAGTTGTTTAATTATACAAAAGAGAATAATGATTTCATAATTAAATTCTATAGGTGAAATTAAAAATGAACGATTTATTCTATCACATGTATAATTAATTGAGAATAAATTACACTAACACTTTTAAAAGGTTAACTTAAATTACATTCATCACTCTTTTAGTTTAAAATATTACACACATCTCCCTCACGCGAATAGTTAACGTAATGTATGTATATAAACTATTAGTGATTTATGTAAGTGGAAAAAAAATGATTTATATAATTTCACTAAAAATTGGTGGAGTGGAGGGCAAGTGTAACTTACTAATAAGATAATATTATATAACTCCAAATATTCTCTAACATAAGCACAATGTCTATTGGGTGCAGGAAAAAAAATGATAATCCTTATATATCATAACAAAATAAATGAAATTTGTACGTTAAAATTTAAACAAAAGCTTGAATTCAAAGCAAATCACTATGAAAAATTAAGTATACATTATTTATAAAATAAAATTAATTATGTAAATAATTTATATTAAGGTTTATATAAAAAAAAATTATTTTAGAAATCTTGAGGACATGTGATACAAATTTTTCTTACTTATTTATTATTTATTATTGTTACTTATATGAAACTTTATTCTAATTTTATTTTTATTTTTTTGTCATCTTCTTAATGAACCTTGAATAATGACATACTTTGTGAATTCAAGGTGGACCTTAAATTTTAATTTTTGGTCTAGTATAATAATAACTATAATAAAAAATATATTCAATAAGTAGTGGAAGTGCAATAAGTAATAAATATAGAGAAAAAATATATGCATCGATAGTGTATGAGTTTTATATACCGTCACTATATCATCTATCATTCATGTTTAATCATTATTAACTCTTTAAAAGTAATACGAATAACTAATGAATGATATATTATTTATGTATAAATATTTACACCAACAATAAATAGATATCATATTTTTTAAATATAATAATTAGGTAGTATGTAGGTCATCTTTTTTTATAAGAGTTAAAACTGTGAAAAATGAAATTAGTTGTGTAATTTACTCACAATATAATTTTTTATCACTCCAAATATGCTATAACATAGGCACAATGATAATGTGTGTGGAAAGAATGACGGTCATTATTTATTATAAGAAAATAAATGAAATTTGTACATTAAAATTTAAACAAGCGAGAATTCAAAGAAAATCACAATGAAAATTAAGTATGCATTATTTATAAAATAAAATTGATTATGTAAAATAATTTACATTAAGGTTTATATAAAAGAATATTATTTTAGAAATCATGACGATATGTGATACATTTTTTTCTTCCTTATTTATTATTGTTACTATGTAGGACTTTATTCTATTTTTATTTTTATTTTTTTTGTCATCTTCTTAATGAACCTTGAATAATGTCACACTTTATGAATTCAATGTGACCTTCAATTTTAATTCTTGGTCAAGTATAATAATAATTATAATCAAAAAAATATTCAACAAGTAGTGGAAGTGCCATAAATATAATGCCAAAAACAGATTGTCACTCAAACAACCTATTCATCAAGACAGACACAATTTCCTGCATGGTTCTTGCTCGAGTGAGGGGACTGTCGTTCAAGCTAAAAATCTACCAAAAACTGGTCAAAATACCTGTCTGGACTTGCCCGGGCGAGGTACGATCGCCCGGGCACCAAAAACGCAAAAAAACATGTTGTTTGGCCCTCACCCAGGCGAGAAACGCTCGCCCAAACGAGGCTGGCTCGCCCAGGCGAGGGGTTGCTCGCCCAAGCGCTACTTGGAACCATTCTTCTCTATTTCTCCCTCGCCCAGGTGAGGCTGGCTCGCCTGGGCGAGGTGGTCCAATTACCAGGACCATTTTCCTCGCCCTTTTGGGCTACCGGATCGAAACTCTCCGTTGTTTTCGATCCCAATGCATTTTAGTTTCTCGAGTGGTGTTCAATCATGTATAACCACCACAATACTTGATATTTTAAGCTATCCTAATCATACAACTTAAAAAGTATCCGCACAAAATCCAGGCACGCAAAATAATTGATTAAGTACGGATTTTCTTAATACACAAATATAACTCCAAATTTCTGAGATAGTTTAGGAGATCCGGGTGTTATATTTGGACACCACTATGTCATGATGTATTCTCCCTCACCTTAGATTGTCGCGCTTGATTTCCTTTATGAGAGAGTGGGTTGATTGTCCGACTTCGAAAGTTTCGAAACTAAACACACGAAAACAATTTAGTGATTCATGAATTAGATTTTTACACGATAACCCTAAGGTAAAAACATTGTTTTAACTCATTTATGAACTCAAACACTTTCATCCATCTGGTCCAAGATTCGTATTTTTGAACCATCATTTATCCTCGAAAGTCTCGTTCCCGATTTCCAACATTTTCAAGGTAAGATTTTCATAAAGTTTATACTTTTATCTCAACCTAAATTTATACTTTCATGAATACTTTTTAAGCCATACTTCACCATTTC
>NC_032026.1:8269819-8270141 GCF_001865875.1 Lupinus angustifolius | reverse complement strand
ACAAACATTTTGGATTTCAAAGTTAGAAACTAAACTTTTCCTAAACACATGTAGGTCATGATTTAGACCTATGCTAAGGAAAATTTTGATCTTTCAACTTATCATTAAACACTTTAAAGGTTTTTTTGATAATAAAACCATCCCCTTTGAAACACAATCAAACCTCATCATTAAAAATATATTATTCTAAACTTGTCAAAGGCCATGGTTTTTCAAGCCAAAAACAAGTGAAAATAATCCAAACTTTGCATGGTTAGAAAACTCCTCAAAGGTTCCTTTGATGTAAATATCATGAACTTTAACCATGTTCCACTACAACATT
>NC_032026.1:8236271-8269719 GCF_001865875.1 Lupinus angustifolius | reverse complement strand
TTTTTAAACCTTAAAAACAGCTCCATGAACACAAAGAGTTCATGGTTTCAAAATAACTTTCTAAGCTCAAGAAAATATCTATTTAGAGTTTTGAACATAACAAGAGTTAGGAAGATTTTTAGAACATTTCAACAGTTGAAAATGTTCATAACATACATATAAACATATCATACTAAAATTTCATAAACATCTAATGGTTAGATTTTAAGAAGACGAAGAATCAAAATGAAGAACTAAGAAGAACTACCTTAAGAGTTCTTAAAATTCTAAAGTGTAGAGAGAAAATGCCAAGGATTTCCTCCTAAGCTAGGTGTTGGCTTTTAAGGACAAGAAATCAGATTTGAGAGTGGGTAAAGACCAATGGTTTCTTCCAAAAAGTAGATGTGTAAGAGGTAGATGAGTGATTTAAGGGATTTTGCGTAAGATGATATGTATTTTTGCTTGTTCCACAAGCAAGCCTCTTACATGAAAGCGATGTGACCTTTTCAGCGAAACATTCACGAATAAACCATACTTGACTATTTTCGACTAATACTCGGTCGGATATTAAAAATCTCTCGACTTCGGTTTACGGGTAGAACTTCGAAACACGAAACTCGGAGTGAAAAATATTTAGAAATGCGTTATGGACAAACTTGATGTCTATCTTGACTCGAAATAATATTTTGAAGCCAATGGCGCAATCAGAATTCGATTCCGAGTTACGAAACTCAAAAACACGTTACTGGGTCGAATTCAGATGAATTTTGGCCCAACAGCAGCTCAAAAACTTTCCGTCACAGAAAATTATGAAAATTTACAAAAAATAGGAAATCACAAAACAAGACTAACACTCAACTATAGTTTAGTCTAATTCAATACCAATTAATTTCTAAAATTAATCGTTGTTAAAATAAATAATTAATAAAACATACACAGAAAATTCACGGTGTTACACAATAAGTAATAAATAGAGAAAAAACTCATGCATTGATAGTGTATGCGTTTTATTTATTGTTACTATATCATTCATTATTAATGTTTAATCATTATTGACTCTTCAAAAAATAATGCAAATGAATAGTAAATGATATATTAACTGTGTATAAATATTTACAGTGACAATAAATAAATATTATATTTTTAAATTCAATAATTAGGTGGTATGTAGGTCATCTTTTTTTTTTATAAGAGTTAAAAGTGTGAAAATGAAATTAGTTGTATAATTTGCTCATAAAATAATGTTTTATCACTCCAAATATCTAATAACATAGGCACAATGTTGATCGTGTGCAGAAAAATGATAGTTCTTATTTATCATAAGAAAATAAATGAAATTTGTATGTTAAAATTTAAACGAAAGCGAGAATTCAAAGAAAAGCACAATGACAAAATAAGTAGGCATTATTTCTAAAATAAAATTAATTATGTCAAACAATTTACATTAAGATTTATATAAAAAATTATTAGTTTAGAAATCATGAGAATATGTGATACACTTTTTTATTGCTTATTTATTATTGTTACTATATGGGACTTTATTCTATTTTTATTTTTTTGTCATCTTCTTAATGAACCTTGAATAATGTCATACTTTGTCAATTCAAGGTGGACCTTAAATTTTAATTCTTGGTCAAGTATAATAATATGGTATAATAACTATAATCAACAAAATATTGAAATGCAATAAGTAATAAATATACAAGAAAAAATATATATATATTGACTGAATATGTGTTTTATATACTGTCATTGCATCATTCTTCATTTATGTGTAACCATTATTAACTTTTCAAGAAAAATAATACAAATGAGTAGTAATGACTGTATAAATATTTACCATACAACATATATGTATTATATTCATAAATATAATAATTGAGGTGTTATATAGGGTCATATTTTTTTATAAGAGTTAAATCAGTAAAAATGAAAATTAGTCTCTCAAGATGATATAATCTGATACATTCCAAGCTTCTATGACATTTTCATCTAAATATAAGAACATTTTTGTAAAAGCAATAAGGGATGAAAGACTCATAGTAGTGCGAGTGCATATGATGCAAATCAAAAGCACTAAGGTAATGAAGAAAATAACTAGATGGGCTCAAGAAAGTTTTTTTGAATGATAGAAAGAATTAAGTTTAACTGAGAAGGATTGATCCGTTGAATTACTTCTTTCTTTGAACTTTGAATTTTTTGTTTCTGTTAATCAATTACTATATTTTCTTAATCAAATAAATTGATTTCGGCATTAGAAAGTTAGATCAGGAAGTGTTTGTTTCAATCGATAAAAAAATATTCTTCGGAATAGTGGATAGGAATAATATACAGATATGTTTCCTTGAAGTTGTAAAAAATATTCTTGGTATAAAACTTTCTAAGAAAAATGTATTATCACATTCCAATGATTTTTTATTTCCATGGAATAGTTTGGGAATGTTTCATTCCTACATCTAAAAATGTAATTTTCCAATTATACTCATGTTTCATTTCCTATATTTTCTTTTTATTTGGATATATATATAAAATCTAGTGTTAACCTACCTTATCATGAATAGGTAGGACTTGGTTTTATTTAGGTTAATAATGATATATGTTTTGTCAATTATATTCTTCATTTTCTAAAGATATTGTATTCATTCTTCTAATCTATTAATTCCTCTTTCACTTGAGGTTAGTATAACTAACTAAAAACATTTTCTATACTAAATACTTAGTAGATCATAAGTAATCAAATAACAAATTTTTTTGTTATGTAATTATATTGAAATATCATATAGGATAAATTTGTTATCCTAGTTTTATCACATCAAAAAATATTAATATTGCTTTCTCAACTATATAAGTATAATGATAAATAAAACAATATTTCTAGAATAAGAATATTTTGATAATTATACTATCTATTTCCGAAATATACATCACAAACAAACATATGGTTGGAAGTTATTTCCTTGAATGTCAATAAAGATTTGCAATAAATATAAATGTCAGTCAAACGTATACTTTAATATACATACATGAATGGCCTTCCTACTAATAACATTTTCTGGAATGTGATTCTTTATAAATCTATACCTTAAACAACCACACTCTTAAGACAAGAGCTAAAGTGATTTTATGATACTTAGATAATATCGTAAAGAGAAAAAATGTATTGACTGATATTGTATGAATTTTATACATTATTACCGTAATGTATATTATTAATATTCATTATTAACTTTTCAAAAAATAATTAAATGAATGATTGATGATATATTTATCATATAAATCTTTATATTGATAGTGCAAAGATATTACATCCAATCCTAAAACTTGTGAAGTTAAATACTCATTGCAATTCATTTTATAAATAATTTAACTAATTTCATATATATTAAGGAAAATAGTTAAAATATAATTAATTGATTTGATTTAATAAAAAACATACAAATTATTGTAATTATTATTCAACATGTGATACACGATTAGTTTCAGTTAAAAAGAAAAACTGTAAAAAAAATTGCTTATAAGGAGAGAAAAATGTTAATGCGTTTTTGACATGTGTTGATCAACTACATTTTCTACTCTTTTTTTTTTGGTTATTTGGAGGGGTTAAAAGTTAAAACCCCAAGCACATTCTTTACTTTCAAATCATTTCGGATTCATAAACTTCAGCGAGTTGTTATCATGGTAATCAAAATCCTGAAAATTTAAATTTCCACATTTGGCACAAATCCCTTTAATTAACATGTGATGCCTAT
Organism: Lupinus angustifolius; assembly: GCF_001865875.1. Lineage (NCBI taxonomy): Eukaryota > Viridiplantae > Streptophyta > Magnoliopsida > Fabales > Fabaceae > Lupinus > Lupinus angustifolius. The sequence goes on along the minus strand of NC_032026.1, from coordinate 8,265,991 downwards.
GATGTTTAAGAGATCTATCAGATTTACATTAAAAAATTCATGATATTAACTAACATACATTTAATAATTCTATATTCAAAATTTAAAAATATTATCATATATAATTAAATAATTAATAAAGAATACTTTACTATTATAAAATATCACAAATAAGTTGAAAACATTGTCAAACAATATAGAGTAAATTACACTGACACTCCCTGAGTTTTAGTAAAATTACACAAACCATCCCTCACTTTTCTAAACAAACCTCCCATAGTTTTTATACTTTCATTACACTGACCACCCCTGCATAAGAAATAAGTGTAATATTTTAAACAAAAAATATGATAAATGCAATTAAGTTAAATAAAACATGATATATTATATAAACAAGTCTAAATAATATACAAATCAATGTATCTTCCCTAATACGTCAACTTTAACATAATGTCAAAATGTCCTTCGAATATTATTAGGATCTTTCATTGGTAGGTGCTTTGCACTATGAATTCTTGTTCACGTTGGTCGTTTCCGCTGCGAATATTGGGAACCACGAAAGTCTATTTTCATCCTAAATTTTTTAATATAACAAATATTAAATTACTTAATAAATCCTAATATAATTTATCTTTAGAATATAAAAGTAAGAAAATTGATAAATTAGTTTCTTTTTACTGGAATTCCATCATTACTCTATTATTAGTTTACCTGAGGATTTAGTGAAACATAACAACTAAACCAAAAGTCATAAAGTAGTTGGGTTAGATTAAAAGTTTAAGGAGTGAAATAATAAAAATAGTGATGATTCAAATTTACACACTAACATTGGTGTAGTGGTATAAGATATCACTTGATCTTCAAAAAGACCAAAAAATTATGATTAAAATTCTTATGAATGCATTATGACAGAGAGTCACACACTATGAAAGATATTAATATCTACATGTAAAGAGATATGTTCAGTAGTATAAAAGAAGATATTATTTTGGTAGTAGAAAAAATATCCTCTCACCCTTTTGTCCCCATTTTAAGTAAGAAATTAATTTCTTTTGGTTTCATGACTATCTATCCCAATAAATCTAAGTCTCATAAATCTAAAACCTTATACAACTTGATTAACCCATTGTAAGATATTTTTATTTTAAAAATGGAAAAAAGGAGAACCCTAGAAAAACGATGACCCAAAAAAGATAGTAATATAAAAACGGCAACAACACAAGAATAACAGAGCATTGTTCATTTTCCAAAGTCACAAGTCACAGCAGCCTAGAGAAGCAGTTGAATCTTGATCCATGGCTGATAAAAGACCCAAAACGAAGATCGTGTGTACTCTGGGACCCGCATCAAGGTCTGTTCCTATGATCGAGAAGCTTCTCATAGCTGGAATGAACGTTGCTCGTTTCAACTTCTCTCATGGATCTCATGAATATCATCAAGAAACTCTCGATAACGTTAGAATCGCTATGGAAAATACTGGTATTCTTTGCGCCGTTATGCTTGACACTAAGGTATTATTATTATTATCATTTTTTTATTATTTATTTATTTATTTTATATAAATTGTAGGTGAAATTATTTCATGTCGCGAATATTTATGATAATGAGTAATTACGTGACAGTGATTTAGGTTGCATGGGATTGTTAATCCTTTCCCTTTCAATTTCTATCTGTATATTTAGTTTGAAATAACTGAAACGGTTACTTTTATTATAAAATTAGAAAGGGATCGGTTTGAACTATTTTCATTGGTATTTGTTTTCATCCAACTGTGTAAAGTGTTACTGAAGTTTGTACCGTTGGATGAAAATAAGATCAATGGCTGAAAGTGGATGTAATTGAAAAATGGTTTAAGCAAACAGATCCCTCCTGTTTTATATGCAAAATGGAGATTAGATATACACAACCTTACTCCGGCAAGCAGAGGGGTTGTTTCCAATATTTGAATGAGTCAAACAACCTTATCGTGCCGAGGCATACCCTCCTTGTACAGGTGGGAGTTGCTTTACACTGCTTTGAATGGATAACTTCTTGCCACACCTGATAGTTTTATGTACAAAGTATATGTACTTTGCTCATTAACGAAGTGTCGCCAAAAGTTGTCTTAATTAGTTGTTCAAACCTCAAAATCACATTTTCGTTTTTATTTATTTATTGGTGAGCGGGGTTCAAATCTCTTGGTATACAAGAACTTCTTGATCATTCTGGCCATATCGTGTTTCCTATGTTGCATTCTGAGTTGGTGTTAAACCCATCTCAGCAGACTTTTTTCAACCATTTCAAGAGGTTCTTATATACTCCGGGAACATTACACTAGTTCAATGAAAATGTAACATTTGGTGCTGTATGATTATATAGGCCATTGAGGAAAAAACGAAGTATTAGTAAAATCAGATCTGATTGGTTAAAAAACACCAAGAGTATTACTGTGCGAGTATTTTAGAATTTCTCTGTATTAAGGTTGCTCTTCATGTACATAAGGAGTGAACCTACCATTATGAAGTTCCTTATCTTTCATCTTATGTATCTATGTTGTTATAGGGGCCCGAGATTCGAACTGGATTTCTCAAGGATGGCAAACCGATCCAGCTGCAACAGGGTAATGAAATAACCATCTCAACTGACTACACCATAAAGGGAGATGAGAATACAATTTGTATGAGCTACAAAAAGCTGGCTGAGGATGTGAAGCCTGGGATGGTCATACTCTGCTCTGATGGCACAATATCCTTTAAGGTTTTGGAATGTGACACAAAATTGGGTTTAGTTCGATGCCGATGCGAAAACTCATGTACTCTCGGTGAGAGAAAGAATGTTAATCTGCCTGGAGTAGTAGTTGATCTACCAACATTGACAGAGAAAGACAAGGAAGATATCCTAGGCTGGGGAGTTCCCAATAAGATTGACATGATTGCGCTTTCTTTTGTTCGAAAAGGTTCTGACTTGGTGGAAGTTAGGAAACTGCTGGGAAAACATTCTAAGAACATTCTTCTCATGTCAAAGGTATGTAGTGTTCTTTTTCATGGAAAATTATACTCCTTCCATTCCTATTTATCTTTTCCATTTGAAGGAATTTTTTGTTCCTATTTATCTGTCTCCCTTTTGATATGGTTAAAAAGTCTATGGGATCTTAATTGTTGAATCAGTTATTAAATATTCTCTCCTCCACTCAAATGCTCATTAAGACATTTGTTTTGAGCATGTTGATTTCCTGGAGTACAGAGGGATTGCAGATGCTGGTTGCATCGACATTAATGTGTGTTATTGGTTATTATCTAAGAAATTTGGAATGTTCTTTAAAGAAAGCATCTCACTAGTATCTTCTGATATTTGCTATCTCCATTACATATTTATATTAATTACTTGTTTGTGATCACTTTTTCTGTATTACTTTAACACTTGGCAGGTTGAAAACCAAGAAGGAGTTGCAAATTTCGATGAAATCCTTGCAAACACAGATGCATTTATGGTGGCACGTGGTGACCTTGGAATGGAAATTCCAATTGAGAAGATATTTCTTGCACAGAAAGTGATGATTTACAAGTGCAATATCCAGGGAAAGCCCGTTGTCACTGCGACCCAGATGTTGGAGTCAATGATCAAATCTCCCAGGCCAACAAGAGCTGAAGCTACTGATGTTGCCAATGCAGTTCTTGATGGCACAGACTGTGTGATGCTTAGTGGTGAAACAGCTGCTGGAGCTTATCCAGAACTTGCTGTTCGAACAATGGCCAAAATATGTCTTGAAGCAGAGAGCACCCTTGACTATGGACTTGTATTCAAAAGGATTATGGAGCACTCACCAGTACCCATGAGCCCATTGGAGAGTCTAGCTTCTTCTGCGGTTAGAACAGCGAACTCGGCTAAAGCAGCTCTTATATTGGTTCTAACTAGAGGAGGAAGTACTGCAAAATTAGTGGCTAAATACAGGCCAGCCATGCCAATTCTCTCTGTGGTCGTCCCTGAGATTTCAACTGATACCTTTGACTGGTCATGCAGTGATGAGGCCCCTGCAAGGCATAGTCTCATATTCCGAGGTTTGGTTCCAATATTAAGTGCCGCTTCTGCCCGAGCTTCTCATGCAGAAACAACAGATGTCGAAATAGAATTTGCCATTCAGCATGCCAAGACAAAGGGTCTCTGCAAGGATGGGGATTCTGTTGTGGCTCTGCATCGTGTCGGTGCTTCATCAGTTATCAAAATATTGACCGTCAAATGATAATGCATTATAAAAGGAAGAGGCCTCACCATGTCTCTAAACTTGCCTTTTTGGTTCAGTATTGGATGCCAAATTTCAATTAGAATAATTTATCACTTTGGTCTCCTTGTTTTGCAGTCATCCATACACAGCTGTTTCTTGTTATTTCCCTATTGTGGTGACCTCTTTTCATCTGTTAAGATGATGTGTATGAGGCTTTTGGTAAACCCAAAAACTTGTTGACTTCTGGGTTTTAATTTTTTTGCAGTAAAAACTGTTGGAATACTATGATATCCATTTTGATTGTGAAATACTGAAATGTATGGTTTGTAGATTTTAATAATTATGGTATCAATTTTACATTTGATGACATGATCATTAAATTATGAAATATAAACACATCAACCGTAAACAACCAGCTTGTAAAAAATTAAACTCTCAATTTAGTCCTCTCCGATCAGATTATATGATGTAATAATCAGTGTTGTTAAAACCGTACCGGTTATCAAACTGGTCAGGATACCGGTACAGTGGTTCAGTAATTAAACCGCATGCCGGTTAAACCGGACATACCTACTTATATTTATATATATATAAACCTATAAACAAAAAAATTTAAATAGGTAGATACTCAAATTTATAATTCATATTTATAATCTACTCAAAATTCACATAAATAAACAACTTTAAGTCTTTAACAAATTCAAAGTCTAAATTAAAAATCATATATCAATCCAAAAGTATCACTTAACAACCACAAAATATAAATAAATGACATAACTTCACAACTCACTCTATAAAACAAATAAATTTAGAGTTTTAACATTTAACAAGTCAAAATTGTCTTATATGAATATTATACTTTTCTACCAAATCCTATCTTCATACGGTACTCCAAGATTACACAAACACACGAATGTTAGGAACCAAAATGTGTAATCTAAGTATGCCTTGGAAGCATGTGTCTTGAAGTGTTGAAGAAGGGTTGGAAAGATGGGTCATCCTTGTAATGGGTTTTTAAGTTTTTTTTTTAAAAAAAAAATTATGTGTATAAACTGACCGGTTTAGTAAAATAGCGACCGGTTTGGACCGGTTTTTGACCGGTTTTGACCGGTTTTGATACTTGGCCGGTTCAACACCTGTACCGTACCGGTTAGGAGACCAATTCACCGGTTTTCTGGTTGAACCGGCCGGTACGGTACGATTTTAATAACTATGGTAATAATACATAGGTATTTGATAGTTTTTTTGATCAGTAAGACCCTTGAAATATTTAAAATGTTTCCATATGATCTTATTGGTCCAAATTTATAAAATTTAAGAACTTGATTTGGGTTAGAGTTTGGGGTTGTGGGATGCTATATAGAGATAAATTATCTATTTCAATCAATAAAAGTATGTGATATATATAATCATTTTCAATAAAAATATTTTTAAAACTAAACAAAACAATATATATGTCATATTTTTACTAGCCGGAGGAGATAAGTTACTTTATTCTCTATAAAAAATCATGCAATAAATAAATTAAAGAATCTATGATAATTTTAAGATCAATCAAACTTAAATAACCAATTAGATGTTGATGCTCTAGCTATTATGGGTTCAATTCCGATACATCCTTCGTTATCACAAAAAAATTGAAATGTAGAACTTTTCTCAAAAAGTAAATTACACTAATATCTTCGAGTTTTAGTAAAATTATATAAATTACCTCATTTTCTAAAATCTACACAAACCCCATAATTTATATACGTAGATTACACTTACTACTTCTGCAAGAGCGGTAAATGTTATCTTTTAAACAAAAAAATGTGATAAATGTAATTAAGTTAAATAAAATATGGTATATTATAGAGACAAATTCAAATAGTATATGAGTCAATACATCTTCATTATTTTTAGTTCATTATAATATAGTATAACTTAATTACACTCATCACCTGTTTTTTGCTTAAAAGATCACATTTGTTTCTCGTGGAAGGATAATTAGCATAATGTATATACACAATAGAGGTGGTTTGTATAGATACAAAAATAAGAGAGATTGTTTGTATAATTCACTAAAAGTGAGGAGTGTTACTATAATTTACTCCTTCCCACAAATTTATACAAAGGGCTCAGGAAGCAAATACAAGAAGAAAATCCTATTTTTTTCTTCTGTTTTTAGACCCTCGGCAAGTGTAGTAGAATTGACAGTAACATACTTGCTATTCAATTCAATATGAACACTAATTGATTCCAAAGCATCTTCAGTACCGCATATATCCTCATGGTTTAATTTCAAAAAATAATTAAATAAGGAAAATAATTTATTTTGCCTGTATGCCCTTCTTAACTAGATTCACTAACTGGCCCTACTCAATTCCTGAAGGGAAGGGGAAAAGACTAAACCCAAGAACAAAATATTACATTCCAGGCATCCTTTCCACAAGCAACCTAGATGCTGCATGCAAAGCAAGAGTTCATGCAGCAAATCAGCTTGCCTATATACAGATCGATATGTCGGTAATGCGAAACCCAAATATTTTGATACTAACAAAATTGTCTCCTCAGGTTTTGATTTCGCAGAGATTCGGGTACTGCTTCAAGGAAAAAACTTCGGATATCATGTACGGTCATACGCCTCCTTTCCAGCAACATTTATAATTGGAGAAAGTTGCCAATGAAGAGGATGGTACAAGGGCCACTCCCATGGAGGGTTGCTGAACAATGAAAAGAAACTCATACTGATATAATGGGGAGTGAGAACATTTCGCTTCAGATTCTACATTAAACAAGGTCCAACTTGATCGATCCAGTCTCTTCCTGCATAAGATGAAAGCGGATTAGAAGTGACAGAGAACGAGTATGTGCCATGTAACAAGAAAGCAACTAAAATATCCAACATATAAATACAAAATTATTAGCATTTGAAAGATGATCAGATCTTATTCATATAGATAAGGAATTCAAATGTCATAGCTCTGATTATTAGTGGCTCCAAGATGCCAACAGGCATCAAAATGTGAAGCATAAAATAAAACTTGAGCAAACAAAGGAAACTCAAACTTCAACTCCTTTCTGTGCAGTGACAACAAGTGAGAAACCATTAATGAGATGATGCCCTCTGTGATCCAGAGTTATAGGAAGCTGGATGAGAAATTGATTTATCTTCCTGTGATTTCAATAGGATACTGGACCCAGCCCAAAAACTAACTAGAAGTGGAAAAATATGTAATGAAGGGGTGAGGAGGAAAGTTAGTAAGAAGAAAGAGAAAAGAATGGGAAGGGATCTGTGAGGAGCAATAGCTATTTTCTGTCTTTCTTCTTCTGTTCTGTAATTCCCTTTCAGTTTCGTTCAGTAAAACATTTGTCCCTTTCATTTCTGTGTGGAGTTTCACTTACGAATTTGAGAATGGATTTTTTCACATCAGATTCGCCCAAGCATTGCCTTTGTTGTCTGTGAGGTTACCTATTTCTGTTCTCTCCTAGTACTGCTCCTTGGGATGCAGTGTTTTGTAATTCTAAAAATTTCTGTATATAGATCATAGTATTTTGCATATAGGGAGAATTCATGCACCAATGGTCCAGGACACATCTTTGCTGTTGATTTGGAATAAACCCATGGTTTAAAGTTAATGCATGATCAATGGTAAAGATGTGCTCTGGACCATTAGTCCGTGACCATCAAATAATTTTTCCTAAGCAGGAGGTCTACATCAAGTTACGAGATTGAATACAGAGTATAAATATAGAGCTACGTCTCAAGCTACCACTGAGTTGGTATGACTGTAACAGTTACTGGATGACATTGGTTTCAAGAGTCAAGAGTGCACTGCCTATGCAAATAGTCGTATGAAAATGAAGAAATTCTTCACATTGCCTCCAGTCTTCCCGGTGAGAATGAATCATCTTGAGGCTGGCTAGCATTTGTTTGCAAACAAATCCAACAAGAACTGATTTCTACATGTTACTGTACAATTTTAAAATAAAATTGATAGAATAATAAATTCATTAAACAAGAAGGAAGGGAATACAAAAGAAAGGAGGATAAGAAATCCTCCACAACTAAGGACAAAAGTACAAATAACCAGAGCTACAAAAAACAAGAATAACAGTGTATAATGGCAGTCCAATCTCTATGCAAAGGGGAAGCATGGTTGCACAGTATGTGGGCTAACTGCTACGGGCTGGGCTTGTGTCCTACTTTTAGAACACTTGTACTTGTCCTATTTCTCTTCGTAATTCCCGTTTACAGTTCTAAGGTCTCCTAATCACCTCTGCTATTCAATATGCATACATTTTGCATAAAGAAACCAAAAGGAGCCATTTATGCATAAAAAGTAATCTAAGAAACACTTCTCTCAATGCCTATCCAAAGCAAAAAAGACCTTAGAACTCACTAGGTAGAAATAGAAAATATTCCAGGCTTTCCACAACTATACATAGCAGGCTCTTTTATGATCATAATAAACTTTGCAAATCTATGTAGTATACTAACCTTACTATAATTACCATAAAATCATCCAATTAAATAAGTAAATAAAACCTCTAAAATGGCCTCTATAGAATTTCTTTAAAAAACAATAGAAAATTACAACAGGCTCCCATCTGCATCATTCAGTATAACGCTTAATTGACCGAAATGTTTGGTAAACTGCTGTAAATCAAGTTCCTTTCACATATGGTATATGAGTGAAATAAGTCATAGATAATGCAAACAGATTAACTCTGTCGCAAGAAGTTAACAGACAACAAAACATTCATCTAATAATCAGATAGTACTTACATCCACGGCCTGGAAAGATCTGTCAACAGATGACTTCTGAGAAGGTTCAGTGCCTGAAGTTGACTCATTCTCAACACTGTCATGGTTGCGCATCTACGAACAACCAACCAACCAAATGAAAAGGAGACAACCTAATGAGGTTTGTCCAAATAGAAAAATGACTACATAAAAGAATATGATGCCAATATATTAAACCAAAGCCTTCCCTATAATTAAGGTTCTTGGGGGATAAAAGAATAAAATTACAATACATATCCTCTTCCAGAGACAAGGCCACTAATAACAAATAGAGTCACTCCTTTCCACAAGTCTAGCAATGAGCATAGAAGAAAAATAGAGCTAGTACACCCAAGCTGGATAAGGTCATATGCACTAAGCTTGTTACAGATGTAGCTCATCCAAGGACCTCCTCAAGGACTTGGTGAAAACATCTACCAGTTGATCATTTGAATTAGTAAAGCTAGTTGTGATGTCTCAAAATAGGAACTTGTCTCTAATAAAGTAACAATCTATCTCAAAATGTTCGGTCCCAGCATGAAATACTGGATTAGAGGCAAAATGTAATGCAACTTGATGATCAACAATGAGTGTCATTGGCACAGCCTCCCCAAACTGAAAAGCGTTAATTAGTTACTTTAGCCAAATGAATTAACAAGTAGTGGAGGCCATTACTCAATATTCTACATTGGCACTTCAGGGAGATCACTATGGAGAAATCAGAAAAACATTCTTGGTGTCTAGCCGACGAAAGAGTTAGTGGCAAACAATGGCCACAACATGAAAAAAAAGCATACAGAAGATTACATCGCCACAGCGAAAATGTATTTCCATAATCAAAGTAAAAAGATAGGTATACTCTTTAACCACCGGATGAGCCTTGAGGCAATCAACAACAACCTACAACAGGCTTACTGGGAAGAATAGGGAAAAATTCACAAGTACTGTTGCTCTGAAGAGTAGACATCTTATCCACCAAAGCTTGTCTCCACCCAAAATAGGATAAAGTGTCGCCAAGAGATTTAGGAAGAGATACGAAAGACAAGCATAACATGAAGAAGATAAGTGATGATAACTCAAAACAGCATAGTGAGAAAACAGGTTACATGTAGATTGTAAACCTTTTTTGTGAGCAACAGAAAGGAAAGGCATTAGAGGTAGTGTTAGAAATGGTAAAGGAGTCAGTTTCAGTGAAGTGTCCCCAGAGGCCTCATTAGTCATTAGTGACAAGAGGAGGAGGTGGAGGCTGTCAGTGATGATATACATGACTAGTTCAAAAGAAGTGAGATGGCAGAGAGTGGTAGAAACAATGCATTTGGGGTTGGATATGGACGTTCCCAAGATAATGATGGCAGCTAGACAACCAGCAGCAAGAGATGGTGTCTGATGCACCCTTAAGCGTGAAGGAAAGGCAGCACTTGGATCCTAAAGTCATAGTGAAGAGTGGAGTGGAGGAGTGCATTGTTGCTTTGATAACGGTGTGGCTTAGGGAACAAACCAATCTAAGGGAGACAAAGTTGATGTGGGTTTTTCAACTGGAGATGTAACCAGAAAGTGATCAAACAACAGTGATGACAGCGTAGGAGATGGACACTCATGAAAAGATGGCATCACAGAAAGGGACCACCAACCAGTGCTGAAACACGGTTGGCCGAAAATAAAGTTCAGCAGTGGGCAGTGAGTCCACCAAGCATGCAGAGTTTAGGGTAGCCTTTCTTTAAGCTCTTGATATGGTGTAAATCTGTGTGTCTGAATTATATAGCCGATGCTTGTTTATGTAACCTTAACGTGTTAAATATAAAACTTTATAATCAGCCTAATTATCAAAATTACATGATTTGGTTAGCCTATAAAAAACCTAGATGTTATTTACATGATTTCAAACAGAATTAAATATGATATTTCATCACTTGGATGAAAATTATTTGACTCCAAGCTGTAATACATAAAATTTGCCAGTTCGACAAAATTGGAAGATCATATATAATCAGGAAAAAACACAAACACCAATGTTACAAAATAAAACATGAAGTCCACTAGCAAAACCTTATGTCCTAAAAAAGTAATATATTATCATCATTATAAATGTATAGCCAAAAAGATTTCACAAACAAATTGCGTAGTATATATGGGTCTCCAAATGAGGTAGATTGTTAGCTGCTAACCCTATAGGATTATAGGACTCTACTACCAACCATCCAAGTGAGCTATTCACTTTCCCAGACGAAAATATCTGAGTCACATGAACTACCAAATATCTCAGTACATGAACTCTCTATTGAGTAAAAACCAAGAATAGTTTTGTATAAACAGGCGATTATTTTGTTATCATAACATGCACACACACACATATCAAGAACGACATTCTTTGTTGTAGAGTCTAGTGTGCCTCAAGTGCACCAGTTCCTGTCCTGTTGGCAATATATTGACCATTAAACTGTGCACCAAGATTCAAGCCAACATTAAACAAAGCTGCCAACAAATCAGGGTACCAGATTACTTGAGATACTAGTGCAGATAAATTTTTCGAACAAAGTGTCAAACCCATACCAACAGAAAACTAAATTTAATCATCCAAGAAAACAGAATTAGATATGTGGTTCAGTACAAAATTTAGCCTACCCCATATGAATGATTGTTCTCTTGACCGTCTTCAAATAGGGATGAGTAGTACACTGGATCATAGATAGAGCCTCCAAGTATCTCGTTGGAACCTGAAGTCTGCCTAGCTACTGCAGGTGTCACAGGAGCAGGACTCAAAAAACTATTCCTTAAGTCAAAATCTGCTGATCGAGAAGCTGTGTCCACATACGAAGCACCCAACCTATAAATTTGAATCCATAACAATGAGGACGATAGCCTCACCACAAAACCAGCAATTTGCATAGCCAAAGTAAGTTTCACTGAGAATATGAAAAGATCTGTATAACCCTCAGAAGAAATATTCCTGCATACAGAAATAATGTTTTTCATCAGATATGAATGAGAAAAAAAGTCAAGTCACTTGTTTTTTATTCACACGAGCATAGAAAATTGATTCGTATGAATACATGCACTATATTCTGTTCAGCACACCCCACACTGATTCATATTGGTAAGTAATGTTAACTGAGGATAGACATCAACAGATGAAACTGTTCACAACATACACAATCACCTACAGTTCAAGCACCATTTTGAGCCCTTATCCATGTCAAAAAATTCTATCAAGCTACCTATGGCAAACCTAACACAATGGCCTCTCTTATGCAGGCTAGACATAAACATTCGCAACAAAGCACAACAAAGACAGAGTTCTACACTAAATATTAGATGACAAATATTAAATTAATTAGAGGATGAGCCTCCGTGTATTAGTAAGACTGTTTGCCTTGTGACCTGGAGGTCACGAGTTCAAATCCTACAAACAGTTTATTTTCTCGGTAGGATAAGATTTCATACATACTCTTCCCATACCCCTGCAACCTCGTGCACTTGGCCGCCTTTTTTACGAATATTAAATTAATTAAGAATAAAAAGGAGGACGTACCAAATTTCGTGAGTGAAGAGAATGAACCAAGAGATATCCAACAAGATGGCGCAGAAAAGAAGGAAAGCATATGTACGACCAAGGCTCTGACTGCTACTCTCGATGGCCACCAAAGCAAACAACGCAATTCCAAGATTTATAAGACACACGCCATTGTACAACGCTCCCAGCGATCCAATCAACGCGCACCCAATCTACCATTTCAATCTCCTCAATTAATTAATAAAACGAAATTATAATGCACAGTTTTTTTTAATAATGAATGTGAGCCGAGTTCAAATCTCGAAAACAGTCTCTATATATGTCTATACGGAACCTCGTGCACTGAGCCGTCTCTACTTTTTTAAATTTAAAAAAGGAATATGAGTAGTAAGTACCTGAATGTAAATGAGGATGATAGCAAGTGATTGGAGCCTATCGTAATCGCGAATGAAAGCCTGTAATTGATCTCTCAAATTTGAACAGAATGAACAACAAAGCATCGTTTGTATCTATTATTATTATGATGATGAAGATGAAGATGGATATGCATACGCAATTTTACGAACAATTTTTCAGTTCCTTTTCAATCGATGGAGGAAAAGTAATTGCCATTTTGGGGAATGAAATTGGAACAAACACAGCTTGAAGGAATTCACAGAAGAAGCCCAACGATTTCAACTTTGTGTTGGAAGCCCCTTTCTTTTCTCCACCTGTAACCAACTTTCTCGCCTACTATGAAATTCAATTTTCTTTTCATATGTAGGAAGGAGAGGAAAAATGTGTGTTAATTAAAATTTTAATAAAGTAGAGAAATAAGTATTCCACAATCCACAAAATAATTTGTCCTACAAGTTTTATTTATTTTAATTTAATTCTTTTAATTATTTTCTAATTTCAGGTTAGCTTTATAATTATTATTATTTTTAAAATTTCCAGCTTAAACTTGTTTTTTTTTTAGTATTTTATATTTAGATAATTAATAGGAGAACTTACGCTAATTGGAAAACAATAATAGATTTGTTGTGTTCTCATATTCTATCGAATATATGCCATCAAACTTGGTGACAACATCATTTCCTTCTTTGTTTTATTATTCACATTAGCGATGAAAGAGAATGAAACAAATGAAGAATCGATTTTATGAGTTGCCTATACTAAACTAATACAAAGTAGAGTAAATATTCAATTTAATTCCAAAAAGTGTCCTAATAGTGTATGAGAAATAAAAAATTATTAAAATTCTAACTTGCTCCTTAAAAATCCTAAACTTTGGTTTGAGGTGTCTTTTTTCCATATAAAGACTACTTAGATAAACCGTATTGAGATTTTTTTCAAGAATTAAATTTGGTTTTGGGGCATACTTGTTGTCAAATATGAACTTGGTTACGAATTGCAAAATATTTATTTTTGGAAACATCGTTGGAGTTGAGTGTATTCACTAATATATATAATATTTTCTGCGTGTTTCTCCTATTTTATATACAGAGATGGATATTCTCATATATATTTTTTTGGTTAATAGGAGGGCAAAGCCCAGAATTAAGCAAACACACTACGAAGCAGAAAGGCTTATAGACGCCTCTAAGGCATTGTTACTAAGAAGAGTATAATAATCCAAAAAAGGATTATGCAGAACCTGGACCCCAAAATGAAGGACGTGAACATGCTTGGCAAGACAATTGACAATCAAGTTGGCTTCTCTAGGAGTGTACTGGAGTCTGAAGTCAACATGAAGAGAGATAATCCTCCGAATGTTATTCACAAGTTGGTGATAGGGAGCCACTAGAGCATCTACCGAAAAGATCATGTCAATAAATGGCCTAGAATCACTCTAAAAAACAACTTCGTGTCTTCCCTCATTCAGAGCCATATTAATGCAGTCACTATTCCCCACAACTAAGGGTGGAAACAGGCCAGGCCAGGCCAGACTTTGCCTTAAACAGGCCCAGCCTATATAGCACATAGGAGCCTGGGCCTGGCCTGTTAGCCTGTTTAAAAAAAATTTCAAAGTCTAGGTCTGGCCTGTTTAAAAGTCTGGCCTGGTCTGTTAGCCTGTTTAAAGGCCTATTATACTATATGCTCATGAAATAGGCTACCATGTCTACTTTAATGGGCTTATAGGCTTATTTTTAGTTAGGCTCATCTAATTCTAATAATTAAATTATATTTTTATATACATTTTTATATTAATATTACACATATATAATAATATTGCTTATATTAAAATAGTATAATTTCAACATTCTTATATAATATAGCTAAATAGGCCGGCCTGTTAGGCTTTATAGGCCTTTTAGGTGGCCTAAAGCCTGGCCTGTTAAGCTAAATAGGCTTTTTAGAAAGCATGAGTCTGGCCTGTTCGTGAAAAAAGTCTGGCCTGACCTAGCCTGTTATAGGCCAGGTAATAGGCCCCTGATAGGCGGCCTGACCTGTTTCCACCCTTACCCACAACTCTGCCAAAAGAGGGTTGGAAATACCCAAACGACGACAAAACCCCGAATCCAAGTACCATGACAGTCCCAAAGCACTCCATCACAACTACCATCCAATCTAACAGAGCCATCAACATTACACTTCATCCACCCAGGGTCAGGTGGCTTCCACCACTCGGTACCACTCCTACATGATAACTCGTCCATGACTTCAACATTCGCTATGGAGTCATCAAACAAAATAAAGTTATTATATGAGAGAACCTTGCTTCTGTCCCAAAGCCCATGACGAAAAACAATATCATTATGCATCCTCCAAATACTCCATAGAGTGCAAGCAAATATGCGAGAACACATCTGGGTCATAGGATTCAGGTTGAAATTAATCCACTGAGAGAGCTCCATCGAGAAGAAGGTCGGCTCATGATGGGAATCCACAAACCCATCCCAAATAGTAGATGAAACACAACAATCACGAAGCATATGGATAACCGTTTCACTCGCAGCAACACAAATAAGACAAATATCAGAAGTTGTAATCCCAAATGAGGCACATTTACTATTCATAAATAGACCATTATTTAGGATTTTCCATAGGAAAGTTTTAACTTTTTGGACTCCTTTCCACTGCCAAACCGTATTCCAAATGGGGAAATTCACAGGTCTATAATCGTCCAACACCAACATGTCATAGGCCGAATGTGTTGAATACTCACCCTCAGTCGAAAGTCCCCAAACAGGAACATCTTGGTCAGTAGCTGAACCGATACAAGGCATGAACATAATCTCTTGGAGCACAACTTCAGGAACAAATTCAACAAAATTATGCCAATCTCAGGACCCGTCATCTAATGAATATTCTACAACGGTCCTATTAATGACATCACTAGGCAAAGGCTGAACCACAACTTGCTCAATGATAATGCCCAACCCCAACCATTAATCCCTCCAACATTTAACCGAAGTGCCATTTCCAATCGTCCATCGAATGGCCTTCATTAAGAGATCCCAAGAACCTCTCACACCTTACCAAATGCATGACTCAAAATGAGCAGGTCAGATAAGAGGAAGGGTAGTAGTACCATACCCATACTTACTACGGATAACACATACCCATAAGGCATCAGAATACTTGATCAAACCCCAATTGATCTTCATAAAAAGCGTTGCGTTAAACTCATGCATCCTTTTGAGGCCCAAACCACCCTGCCTCTTAAGCTTCCTATGGCCCACCTCACAACCCCAGATAAAACCTCTTGGAATCGTCTCAAGGCGTGAACACACATACTTAGGGAGAAGCATAGTATGCATGTAGTAAGAATGAAAGGTTGCAACAACGGATTGGGTGAGCGTTATCCTCCCAGCAAGACTCAAAGTGCTAGCTTTCCAAGACGATAACATTTGCTGAGTTTTCTGAATAATGAAGTCATAAGTTTCCTTTTTCCTCCTCTTATGAATTAGAGGGATACCCAAGTACTTCCCCAAATTCGAGGTGAGGGGGATACAAGCTTCTTAGCTAAGTTGACTTGCCACCTGGAAGTGAACATTCCTAGAAACGAGCATAAAAGATTTAGATAGGCTAACCTTCTGACCAGAAGCAACATAAAAAGTATCTAGGCATTTCTTCATGAGAGAGGGTGATTGTTCTCTCTTTATACTTAGAGATGTTGTAATATTTCATCACTTAGTGAAAACTCTATTATTTTCTTTGATTGTTTCTCTCATCATTATCATGATTAGAGATGGCAAAACAGGTCGCCCGACTCATTTTGCTCGTGCCCGCAAATGCTCGTAACAATTTAAGTGGATGCGAACATGCCCGTAATGTCTTAGTAGACAACATAGCATGTCATGCTCATTTTAAAATGGACTAACGAACATGAGGGTAACCCGTGAACATTAATGAATAATTTAAAAATACAAAATTAATATAATAAAATCAAAAGAAATTAAATAAAGTAGTTAAAAAAATAAAATTTAAAAAAAACATTGATATTTTCTATAAAGTTGACTAAATCATATTACATCACAATTTTTTGAGACATTAAATCACATTACGTTATAATTTATTGAATTTTTGCTCCTTTTTTCTTTAAATTATGCACGCAGGCCGCCCACATTGCCCATTGGAAATGCTCGTGGGTCGAGCAAAATAGACAAATGAACAAAATTTACATGTCCTTCCCACAAAAAATTGTGGGCTATGTGAGCAGGGCCACAGACAATACCCATTTTACCATATATAATCATGATAAAGTTTTTTTTGTCTTCAATATTTTGGGTTAGTTCCTATTTTCTTAAATCTATTTTAATTGTGTGATATTAATTCCATAACTTTATTACATTCCTTCGTGTGCTATGACTTTTCTTTCGGGCTTTTGGTGACCCTCAATTTAAAATATTTTCCTAATCCTATTCTATCTTGTTTGCCTACCTATCCTACACAAAATTAGTACCTATGCAACATTAGGATGATTCTCTTATTGGGGTGTGTTCCATCGCGGTTAAAACTGAGCATACCACTAGGTCAATCCAACCAAGTTAAGCATGGGCCAACCCTCACATAATCTTCACTTAAATATCATTAAAATATCGTTGACATAACACTCACTACAAACCCCAATTGGGTTCTGCCACACCGCCAGTGGATTACGGCTTGTCCCCTCTGACAAAAAGTCAGAGGTGAACCTACTATACGGCAGAAACAGATCTGCCACGCTCTAGTCACCACACATTGCTAAGTCACCATCAACCGCTAGATAGGTGACACGTCTCCAATATATTTGCTATAAATAGAAGGTGCTCCCATACAAGAAGTATCTCATCCTTATTCTCTAATATCATAAATACACACTCTCATAATTTCTCATACTCTTATATTTATTACTAGCATTTACTTCTCATCTAATTAAAATCCTCATACTGACTTGAGTATCGGAGAACCTTTTCAGGTACCTCCACCGGCGGGTCTAGTTTTCATCTCCATCTAGGTCTCCAAGGAAGCTTCTCTATCAAGATCCATTCCCTTTTCGACCACCCCGATCAACCAGAAAGAACATTGGCGCCTTCTATAGAGAACCATGAAAGTACCTAGCAATCGAAGCAACCATGATACTAGCCATCCTCAACCGTTTCAGCAGTTTGGCAAGTGGGGTGTCATCCATCACCACCCAGATCTGAAGATCCATCACCAACCGAGTCAACATTAGTCGGATTGGTCGAAATATCAGCTCGACTAGGCAACCTCTCATCATGCACTCGTTGTTTGAAACCATGATCTGCCCCCGGTGCCCGAGGGACAGAAGACCCATCCCCCTGATGAATAGTTGAGGGGGTCGGTGAGTCCACCTTGGCCCGCTTCGAAGAAGTTGCTGCTTGTCCTCGATTCTTTTGGGCATCATGCTTCAACAATTTTCTACGATCAACGCCATCTCCCATCTTAACTGCTGCAAAAAAGTCAACTTCAGAATGAACAATAAAGATGCAACCAAAAATAAGGAAAAATAATAGGTCAAAAGGCACAACAACACCCATAACTAGGCCTAAAACCTCAGACGAGTAACTTACCAACCAATGTTTTAAAAGCAGTATCACCCTGCCCTAACACAATACACTCCAGGGTCTTGTCGGCCTCCACCCACTCCAACATTTCTTTGGCTGGCACAACCTCGCGGGCATCCAAATCTTCAAACGCATAGCTAAAACTATCAACCGACCTCATATAAATCCTACCATCCCAAGAAAAGGGAAAACGAGGCCTCCCATTTGGGCCTAAAGCCCACATGTTATGACTACCTCGGGCTTCAACTAGGAAAAAACCAGCTTTCTAATCCTTAACTGATCCCTCAAAGGAACGGAAAAGGGCATGTTTGTTCTTAGACTGATGGCACGTCCATCTTTGATGACCAAGATGATTCTCATCCTTATTGGTGCTATGCACGACCTGAAACATCCAGAAAAAAACCAGACAGTGTAAGGAAGTTCCATCACCTCACATAAGATCTTCAATGCTCGGATGAATGGCAATGTGCCATTCATCCAAAGGAATCTTCACTTCAACCCAGCGGGAGAGTATTCATACATATAAAAATTCCTTTTATCGCCCATCTCCGCTAGGAGATCTTGGCACACTCTTGGCATACCACCTGATATCATTAGCCGATTTAACTAGGACATCCATGTTCGGCTTGGACTTACCCTTATATGATCTTGGGATGCCCAACAACTCGCGATCCACCCACCCATACATTGTTTAACGCTGTGAATTTTCGATGTATATATTTTTAACAAAAAATAATTTTAGAAATTAATCGATAATGAATTAGGCTAAATCATAGTTGAGTGTTAGTCTTATTTTGTGAATTTCTGTGACGAAAAGTGTTTGGACTGCTGTCGGTCCCAAATTCGCCTGAATTCGGCCCAATAGCGTGATTTTGAGTTCTGTAGCTTGGACTCGAATTTCGATTGCATCATTGGCTTTGAAGTATTATTTTTATTCAAGATAGACATCAAGTTTGTCCAAACCGCATTTCTAAATATTTTTCATTTCGAATTCGGCATTCCAAAATTCTAACCGTAATCGGAAGATTTTAATATCCAGTTGAGTATTAGCCGACAGTACTCGGGCATGGTCTCATCGCGAATGTTTCATCGAATAATTCACCTCATTTTCCCGAGTGAAACTTGTGTGGCAAGCAAACGAAAATACTCATCTTTTACACAAATACTCCTAAACCTTTCATTTACCCTTTCACCATTTACTCCTAAATCTGATTTATTCTACTTAAAGAGCCATTCAAGCTAGAGAACCCATTGGCTCTTCATTTCATTTCTTTCTACTTCATTTGGATTTTCTCAAGAACACCAAGGTAAACATTCATACTTGTTCTTCATCTTTTAGAAAATCTAGCCGTTTATTGTTTACGATATTTGAGTATGATATTTATGCGCATGTTACGAACATTTTCAACCGTCAAAATTTTCTATAAACCTTCATATCTCTTGTTATAGGAAAGAACACGAAAAATGAGTTTTTGTGAATTTAGAAATCGTTGTTTTGAAAGGATCATGAACCGATAGGAATCGAGAACGAGAATTTCGAGGATAAATGATGGTTCGGGAATATAACTCTTGGACCAGATGGATGAGAGTCTCGAATGCTCTTGAAATAGATTAGAACGATGTATGTGTCGTAGATTTAATAAGTGAACGATTTAACTCGTGAATCATTAGTTTGTTTTTGTGTTTAGTTTCGTGGCGTTCGAAGTCGGACAACCGATCCATTCACGGACAGAGATCAACCGCGCTACAACCCAAGGTGATGAAGAATACATCATAACATAATGGTGTCCGAAAATGACACCCAAATCTCCCAACAATCTCAAAACTTGGGAGTTATTTCTATTTTTGTTAGAAACTCGTACTTAACCAAATGATTTCGTGTCTGGATTAAGTACAGATATTTCCTTAGGCTGTATGCCCCTAGGATAGTATAAATTATCAAGTCTTGTGGTTGTTATCCATGAAGGAACACCATTCGAGAAACTAAAAAACGTAGGGATCGAAAACAATGGAGATTTTCGATACGGTAGCCCAAAAGGGCGACGAAATAGTCCTGGCAATCGGACAACCCTCGCCTGGGCGAGGGAGAAATAGTGAATTAGTCCCCTAATTGTCGCCTGGGTGAGGGTTAGGGTGCCGTTTGGCCTGTCCTGGGCAGTTCTGGGCGCCCGAGTGACAGTTCCTCGCCCGGGCGAGACCTAGAGGGTGATTTTTACTAGTTTTTGGTGGATTTTTACCTTGAGCAAGAGCCATGCAGGGAATGGAGTCTGTTTTGATGAATTGGTCACTTAAGCGATAGTCTCTCGCTTGGGAAAGAAACAAGCATAAACTGTGACTTTTTTGATTGATTTATTGCTTAGGCAATAACCCTAGCTTGATTGTGAAGTGGATTTACACTTGGGGAAGACCGTGGCTCAGAGGATTGAGTCCGATGCCCAAATCGACAAACTTATACTATTACTTTTGTTCTTGTGCCTTATGCGGGCAAGGATTTCGACGAGGATGTCGTGAGCAAGGCGATGCCTAAAAAGGATTACATGATACCACGCAGTGAGGTCGTTTGACCATAAGAGGCTTGGCCATGTGGTTGTCCGGGATAATTCAACGATGATTCGTAGTGGTAGGGATGTTATTCCTATATTACGTGATAACGTAAGATTAGGTCCCACAAGAAGCATTCCTTCAGGAGATGTCTTAGGATAGGCCGATTGATATAAAAGACTAATTAAAAGATTTAATCGACTAACTTTGGTTAGTGTGCATACTCATTATGAATAATGAAGTAGTGGAGAGGAAATTCACGGGAGACGAGCGAGCCCCGCGATGTTGAGAGGGACGGCAATGGCGGTGATTCGTCAGCAAAGTCTTGATGGATAATCTAGGTGAGACGAGTCCCTTGTATTCCCAGATGAGGTATTCTATTGAATCAGACAGATCTATTAGCGCAAACTAGATAATCTCTTACAACCCCTCTTTGCAATCAGGATCAATGAGAGAGATGCCCAGAAAGTGTTTGATACGACCTCGTCCTGAAATGGACAGTTCTTCGGAATCGATTGATCATATATCCTTGTGAGGAATAATTTATTTTGGTGCGTTCAAATCCACTTATTGTGGGACCTGTACTTTTGGTTATTTCTGAATAGTTTATTAGGAGGATATTGGTATAAGGATGGGTGAAATAAACATAATATTTGTACATTGTACTCGTGGATATTAATCCCCATATCCGAGTTACAAGCATCATTCATCATTTGCATTTATGTGTGTGATATATATTGTGTATATTCTGTGTGTCTGTCTGGATATGGTATTCCGTATAATTTCATGCCATCAATGAATAATATTCATTAGATGTCTTACTCTATTTTCTTTTCTCTTCTTTCTGCTTGTCTTGGGTTCGCGTTCTTGTTCAGATGGACCGTACAGTAAGAATTTGAAGCTACCGATTCTCGATGTCCCAATAGGGGACATGGAGCAGTGACGGACACCGATACACCTACACATGCCCTTGTGCCTTAGAATTGGAGATGGTTTGTGATGGCTTTACCATGCGCTTCCTGTCACATCATTTGGACTTGGAGGCTTCTTTCACCTTACCTGCTCGGAGATTTGCACCTACTGCACCATCCATTCAGTCTGTGATTCCTCACAGACCCACTACTTCTCATCTAATAGGAGACGAAGTAGAGATGATGTGCCTAATTCCCCACCAGGAAAGAGAGCTACTAGACAGACATTGTCTGATCTTCAGGCAAATGCGGGAGTGGGAAGTAAGTCACAAGATTCGTCCAATGAACTGAATGAGGAGGAATTGGAAGCCAAAGAGTAAGACTTTGTGGAGTTAGTCTGTATAGAGGACTCCATTGAAGTGGTGGACTTCTCCTCCAATTTTGAGACGGAAGAGGACCTCAGCGAGTGTCCTAGTACACCCGCTAACACCGGAGCTAGTCACTAGCAGTCATTTCCATTTCTAGTTTGCTTTTTTAGAGGGTATCTATATAGGGTACTTTAGTGTGTTGAATAAGTCAATCAACTTTGTGTATTTTAAGTTTAGACAAATATTGTATTTCCGCTTAGGTTTATGTATATACATTTTCCGTCATTTGTAATAAATAATTATCCCACGTTATATTAAGTGGATTTTGATTACCATTAGGTAATGTTTGTTGTCTTTCCCACAAATTAGGTTACTTAATGTGATGTCCCGAAAATGAATCAAATGTAAATGGAGGAATTTTACATTACAATTTTTTTTACCCATTTTTTGGCATTATTGTTGGAGTAATTTTCGGGGCGTTACACCTTGACTATGGATGAATCAACGCCTCTAGAATCTGAGGAAGTATCAAAATCTGAGCTGGATACCCCATCCAGAAGTGACCCCCACTTCTCAAGGAAGCATTCCTTCTGAACCCCTCCTCCTTAAATCACCTAATAATGTAGGGAGGGAAAGGTCTCTCCAATCATAACCCTGGGCAGAGGATGAACTCGTACACCAACAGTGACAGGTTGACCAAGAAATGAAAGATGGCAGTAGTCTAGGTAAGACCACCATCTCATTAGAGTCCGACTAATACTCAGGGCAAAGGCTCATGATAGATAACTACTCTAAAAGAAGAAGAAAGTAAAAAAAAAAAAAGACCTAAAAATCGAAAATTGAAGAGATGCAACAACAAGGATAGTCACTCAATTACAAACACGAAAAACACAAAGATTCTAGAGAAAGGTAAGCGTAAAGAAAGATAAAGAGTAAGAGGGACCCCTCTATTTATAGACAAAAAGGACGGGGCCCTAAGAGGCCCAACCCCTGAAACCATAGGATTAAGACAAAAGGCAATAAAGAAAAAGCGCGCCATTATGGTTTGAAGTTTTGGCGTTTGGATTCTATGTAGGCCATCATGACTAATGACCCCTGACATTCGCGTGAAAGAAAAAACGATTTTAAGCACCACATGTCAACCACCAAAGAGAAACCACATCTATAGAGAATTCAAATAGTCAACACCAAACTATTGGCATACTCTGCTACGTCATCCAAAAGGTCGGAATTACGTCACCACTCCGACCAATATTTTTGTTCCTCGGGGAAAAGAAACCCATAAACAAGTATGATCACAAGCCACGTCATCATCCTGACCCTCAGATGACCCTGGGTGATCAAACATACCAAAGACGACCATTAAGGAGGATGTACCCTCTCCAAAGCAAACTCTCGTTTGACCCCGAAACATAAGAGTCTACCAGACTGGGGGCAATTGTTCCATCCCAGTTAATACCAGGCATATCACCCAATCAAAGTAGGGTCAATCTAGCCAAGTTAAGCATGAGTCAACCCTCACGTCATCTTCACCTAAACATCATTAAAATATCGCTGACACAACATTCATTACAAAACTCAATTGGGTTCTGCCACACCGCTTGTGGATTACGACATGTCCCCTCTGACAAAAAGTCAGAGGTGAACCTACTATGCGGCAGAAACAGATCTGCCACGCTCCAATCACAACACATTGCTAAGTCACTATCAACCGCTAGATAGGTGACATGTCTCCAATATATTTGCTATAAATAGAAGGTGAACCCCTACAGGATGTATTTCATCCTTATTCTCTCATATCATAAATATACACACACTTATAACTTCTCACACTCTCATATTTATTACTAGAATTTATTTCTCATCTCATTAAAATTCTCATACTGACTTAAGCGTCGGGGAACCTTTTCAGGTACCTTCATTGGCATGCCCAGTTTCCATCTCCACCTAGTTCTACAAGAAAGCTTCTCTATCAAGATCCACTTCCTTTTCGACCACCCCGATCAACTAGAAAGAACAGGGTGTAATCTTGAGATTGTAGATGATTTTTTTATGAATTCACTTGTGTTGACACATTAGTTTTAACTTCATCCACACTTCTTGGTGGAATATAGATTATATAAACTCATTTCTTCTTCCTAGCCTTACACAAGACCTTTCTTGCCACCCCATCATAGGCCTTTTAGTAATCAACAAAAAAGTATTAGTAGATCGTTTAAGATTAAAAGTTAATTGATTGTCATATGATCATTAATTTGTTAAAAAAATTATGTGCATTTATTTTGTAATATTACTATTCAAAACAAATCAAATTACTAATATCAATATTTCTCATTTCTTATAATAACAATCTTTATTGTATTGATTTATGAATAAATTCTTGACTCCTATTGCATATGGATTGGTGGCTACAAGGGATCATCAACTTTTGGGTGATGGTTTGACTATTTCTCATAAAGGCGTTGAGCTCTCATTCAAGATCAATCTTCTTTAAATACTTGTCTAATTGGTGAGTTTGTCCTTTACAAGTTATAATGGATAAATATTTTGGTTTTTTTGTCGTTTCCCTACCTATTAATTTAACTTTAACAATTCACTTCCATTCTCTAAGATAAGATGATAAACTAAGAGATGATGAATTAGTTTTTTACATTTTATGACAGATTTTGCAACTTAATAGATTAGAATAGAAATGTAGTGAAAAATATTTAAGTTTACAAAAATCAAATTGTATAATAAGTAAATAGTAAGGAGAGAAAGAGGCACACAAAAGTTTTATAGTGGTTCAACTTATAGTCCAATGAAGTCTATATCCATTTTCCTTGTAAAAACAAGAGATTTCAATTATGATGATATGTCAATCCTATACAAATCTCACCCTGTAACTTTGTCTTTTGACTACACTCATTACAAGAAAAACATCACTTCTAAAAACCCTCTTTCTATTTCACCACACTCTATAGTGAAAATAGAGAATAAATTGAAACATTTTTTATGAAATAGTTTACATGGCAAAGATTGTTGAATGTATAGAAGTCGATCACTAAGTCTAACACAAATACTCAAGTATTTCACTGTATAAAAGCTTGGAAGAAACACTTGAAAAGCAACGTTTCAGAAAGTTTTCAAACAAGTTGCTTACAAAAGTATAAGTGATTATTAATAAAGTAGTATGAAAGTTGTTGTAGATTGTGAGTACGAATCTGAATGCTAAGAGGTCTTTAAATATGCTTCTAACCAAACATCATACCCATACATGAAGGTAAAAGACAATTGGAGTATCATTCATTCATTTTGGGAGAAGTTGTTTAAGTTTAAAATTGAAAAACTATTGCAACAACTCTCTGTAATTGATTAATATACTGGGTAATCAGTTACTCAAAATTTATGTCCAAATGAGTAATCAATTACTCTCATAAGTAATCAATTAATCTGAGTAAATTTTGCTCGATAACCTATTACTCAGTTTGGATAATCAATTACTCTGAGTAAATTTTGCCCAGTAACATGTTTGTAATCAGTTATTCTTTCACAATAACTCATTGCTCAATTCGATAACCTATTACTCAACTTTTTGAAAATTTAAGTTCATTTGAATTCAAGTTCTACATTTTTAAAAAGGTTTTCCTATAAACACTTGGTTACACTTAAAGTAAAAAACTGATAGAAGTACTTATCTTAGAAGACTAATACATATTAATCATGAAAGGAACTTTCTTCTAAATCTTCAAAGTCTTCATCATTTTACTTCCTTTTGGTGATATTGATGTTGTCATCAAAATCATATCAAACATGAAGATCAACATCATTCAAATGTAATCCTATTTTTTTAGTAGTTTGATTAAATTGGTATGCTTTGGTCGGTGTATACTTGTCAAATTCATAATAAGCTATGTGTATGTTCTTGGTAGTTTTTATATTATATTATATTATTTATCTACTAGTGAGAAGTTAAACTAAAACACAAACCCATTAACATTAAGCTGTATAAATAAGATGATAGGTTAACCAACTAAATATTTTTATGATGTATAATTAATTTAAATACAACTTATAAATCTAATTTTAAATGAGTCTAATTTTTTTTTACTCACTGAACTGATACTACCTTCCCAAACCCAAATACCTATAAGGCCTAAAAGCCCAAAACCCAAACAAAATTGAAATACTGAAACTGAACTCAAGGGCACATAAGTCTCACATCTCACCCCTCATTGCATCTACACTTATTCACTCCTTCGCCCTACACGCCTACACCCACTCCTTCCCCTACCTTCACCACCGCCATACTGTTACACACGCGCCACTTCCTAGTGCCCACACAAGAGATAACATAAGCTTCGTGCCTTCCTCACTCTTGTGCATTTGTGTTCTCACCGTTACCCCTCTTCCAATTTGCTTCATCCTCGTCTCGTCGGAAAGGTATATATACGCGTCATTCTCCTTCTCATTCTGAATTTTTCAATTTTATGAATTTCTTGATTCTTTTCTAGCGTCTACATCGTTGTCACTTATTATTCTCAATTAACGCAAATTTAACTGCGCGCGAATATATGAATCAGGATTCATAACTGAAGTATTGACCGTTCAAAAAGTATAATCCCTTTTTAAGTTCACCGAGATTGTTTAGGACACTGCTAATCAAGGCTTTTCAATTGATTTCCTAGAAAATTGTCTTTCATCGTTATGCCACAACTCTCTTCAAATTTAATTTATTTTTTGTTGAACTGTTAATTTGTTTAATTTAGATAATCTGGATTATACTAATCTCCATTTATTAAGTGAATTCCTGTATAGTCCAAAGCCTATAGAAAGAAAACAAAATAGTCCATTTGTTCCAACTTCCTAGAAAACGAAAATTTGAAAAATAGCTGGAATATGATAACTGATTAAGAATCAAATAGGAGCATAAGAATATCTAATTTCTTTTGCTACTATATATGGTTCTTATTAACTAATAATGCTTAGCCACTTCCTCTTATGGAAACAATCTTATATAAATTTGGGAGTACTTAAGTTAGATATACTAAATTGGTTATTTTATTCATCATAAAATGCTGTAATAATAAATTCTTAATTATTTAATAATATTATCCAATTAGTGTATACTCAACTTAAATCCTAGCTTTGCTTTTGTATTGTTTGTCGGACACCGTCGGTTAGAGACTATGCCTTATCGGTATTTATCTATACATATATATCATCATCATCATCTGACTATTAGTCATTAAACTCGTTATTGTTTTGGTGCACTTGTGTTAAGGATGTATGGGGTGAACAATTTTTAGTTGACTGAATTGAATATCTGTTGGGCCATTTGTTTGGTTGAACTATAAAACTATTACAGAAATGTAACAGTACATTCGGCAGTAGTTAAGAATTGTTTCACCACAGAATATCAGATGCACTTTTATATGTCTCACCATTTTTAATTTCCTATGGTTTTTGTCTTGCGGTGTTCATACTTCATAGTTAAGAATTTGAAGAGGGTAGTTGGAAATCGCTTTGGATACTACAATAGTGCAATGTAATCGCTTTCGATTTCCAGGAGCAACTTCATCAAATTCTTGATTTTAAAAATCACATGTAGGAACTGGGAAAATTTAGCTACACAAGATCTATTATATGTGGTAGCTTTTGACTCTCCTTTGTATTTATATTATTGCAATTGGGTCTTCTCTTGCCATCATCATGACTCCTTTGTGGGCTGGAATCAGAGAGGCCAAAAGATATATTCGATTGACACCATTAATGAGCTGCTTAATGGGAGTCATAAGGTGGTAAGATGGTTAGGGTATAGGGTTTAAGGAATGGAGTGATAAGAAGGTTGGAAGTTCGAGTCTCACCCACTTCAAATACTAACATACTAACATTTGCCTATAAAAAATGAGCTGCTTAATACTTCCATCAGTGCCCTTGTTTATCACTTTGTTAATAATTTGCTTTTGACTTATTTTTGCAGAGTTATATGCTTATGAATGGCGTGGCGGGAGCTTGGAAAGAAGGTGGGTTTAGTTTATCATTAAAAATTAAATTAATATGATACGTACCTAGCTTGCAGGTTATCGGACTTTCCTGTAAAAAGTATTGTGTCATATTGCTCATCTGATTACTTATTGTGTTATTTCTACTTACTTTAATGCAGGGAATATATGTGAGTTTTACCAGAACTTTGACTACAACTCCATTTAGACATTTGGCGGGGTCAACTTTTACCTCTAGGTTTGCCAAACAATTTGGCTATGCATCAGCAAGGTCCATACCAGGTAATTGGTGCGCTTTATGCTTTTAATACTGAAGTTACTGTATTTTTATGTTATCAACTTACAAATTCTATGAATTACATGATTCAGATTGCATCAGCTGCTCATCTATGGCAGTGGCTGGTTTTTCCAGTGGAACTAAAGAATGTGGGATACGGTAAGATAGTAAACAAATTTCAAGTTTCAAATTAATTGCCCTAAAAGTAGTGTAAGGCTCTGCTAGATCCCCAGGAAGACCAAACGGTCAAGGGGTTCGATTCCTGGGAGTGACACTTTTTGGGAGGGGTAGCCACGCACCCCGAAAGGGATTAGTTCTTTACCCAAAAGGTGATGAGATACCCTTGGTAGTACCCAAAAAAAGCAGATGGTCAACATGACCTGTTAATCATAACCTAGCTGTCTAGGTGTTTTGCTTAGGTGAACGAGCAACTCTTTATTGCTCTTTTTTTTTCAACATAAAAGTACAGTAATTTCAATATTTAAAAGCATAAAGCATGCCGATTACCTGGCATGAGTTCTTAATTTCAGTTTGTTTTCTTTTTATGTTATAGTGTTTGCTATGTGTGATAAGTAGTCACATGACAAGCATGTGGCCTTTCAATGGAGCCTAGCCCTAACATCTGTTTAGGCTATGAAATACTGGTCTGGGTTTAGTAATGTGCGGCTAGTAATCCTAGTATAATGGCGCTGAGGGTTTGTATTGTAGTTGAAAATGTCAAAGCTATATACTTGGTTGTACTTGGAAGCATGAACTTGCATTAGTGCAAAACTAGAACCACTAAATTACATGCTAAATATTGCGTAACTTAAAAATAAAAGGTATAGGTGATGAGTTTTGTTTATGTTCATAGGCGCTTCCATGCTAGTCCAGGAGTCCGGGCAAGAAGTGATCAAACTTTCGGTTTAAAGACACCAAAGAGGGAGAAGTATGTGAGGAAGGACAATAGAAACCAGCCACCCGTTGAAGCTCGATATGTCCCTCCTACTGTCAAAGCTACAAAATCTGGTCCAGTTAAAACGATAGAAATATTTGAAGGAATGACCATTGCTGAATTTGCAAAGCGTTCTGGAAAATCAGTAACTTTTTTGCAGGGTATCCTTACAAATGTCGGTGAAAAGGTTCAATCAGAGTTTGAGCCTCTCAGCATGGATATTGCAGAGCTTGTTGCAATGGTATTACCCCCCCGC
>NC_032026.1:8202480-8236171 GCF_001865875.1 Lupinus angustifolius | reverse complement strand
CCCCCCTTTAGTTATGGATAATGTTAAACAAATACTTTGGTTGCCGGTACTTGCCATTTGTAAATGGAAACTTTCTAGGCACATATTAAATAACTTATATTTAATTTATTCTTCTCATGCAGTGTATTTGATTTGAAGTTAGCTTTAATAATTTTGTAGTGGTGTAAGATAAATTCTACAAGCTTCCTTATTGTAAAGTATTGATGGATTCGACTTTTTCCTGATATTATTAGTTGACATCATATAGTCTTGTGCACCCTTCTGTTTAAAGGATATATTGTGCATAGAAAAATAGACAGAAAGGAAATGTGTAAGACTGGTTCTAAATAATTATTTGCCTTCATTCTGGGGTCATTGCCGCAACGGCTTTACTCCCAACGTTCTTTTTTTATTTGAGTTGTCTACAAGATGCATTTTTTCCTGTCTCTTGATATTTGTTTCACTTATTTATTTCATTGCTGCTGCAGGAAGTTGGTGTCAATGTTAAGAGGCTACATACAGCTGAAGGTTCAGAAATTTTACCACGTCCTGCAGTTGTAACAGTGATGGGTCATGTCGATCATGGTAAAACTTCTCTTCTCGATGCCTTGCGTTCAACATCAGTGGCAGCCAAGGAGGCAGGCGGCATAACTCAGCATGTAGGTGCCTTTGTGGCGATTATGCCATCAGGAGCATCAATCACATTTCTTGACACTCCTGGTCATGCTGCATTTAGTGCAATGCGGGCAAGAGGTGCAGCAGTCACAGATATAGTAGTGCTGGTTGTTGCTGCAGATGATGGAGTGATGCCTCAAACGCTTGAAGCCATGTCCCATGCAAAAGCAGCTAATGTACCAATTGTTGTTGCAATTAATAAATGTGATAAACCAGGTGCAAATCCTGAAAGAGTAAAACTGCAGCTTGCTTCAGAGGGCTTACTGCTGGAGGAGATGGGTGGAGATGTTCAGGTCGTTGAAGTTTCGGCCGCCAAAAAAACTGGACTGGATAACCTAGAGGAAGCTCTACTCCTCCAGGGTGAAATAATGGATCTGAAAGCACGCATTGATGGGCCTGCTCAAGCTTATGTGGTGGAAGCAAGACTAGACAAAGGACGGGGTCCATTGATAACCACTATAGTGAAGGCAGGGACTCTAGCTTGTGGTCAGCATGTGGTTGTAGGCTCAGAGTGGGGAAGAATAAGGGCTATTAAAGATATGGTGGGGAGAATAACTCAGCGAGCAACTCCTGCAATGCCTGTTGAAATCGAAGGGCTTAGAGGGCTGCCGATGGCTGGTGATGATGTTATTGTTGTTCATTCTGAGGAGCGAGCTAGAATGCTTAGTTCTGGTAGGAAACGAAAATATGAAGAGGACAGGCTTAGGAAGATGATGATCAAGGACCAACCATCTACATCGGAATTATCTGAGGGCGAGGAGGTTCCACAGAGGGTTGAAATGCCAGTTATAGTAAAAGCAGATGTTCAGGGAACTGTTCAAGCCATCACAGATGCTTTGAGAACTTTAAATAGTGCTCAGGTATGTGAAGAGAGCTTTACAGTACTATGGTTAAATCGTTGTACACACATGCATCATACATGCTTGCCACACACATCTAAGTCATAAGCCCATACCCGTTCTTGTGCATGCATCTAACTGATTAAGCTTCGAGTTAAATGGTCAACATGAAATCTTATATTATAGTTATTGATGCCATCATATGATCAGTTTAATAAAGATTCATAGTGGATGTTTGGCGGAAATGATGTGAAATTTTATTTTATTGTGTGATCAGTAAAAAAAGTAGTTATAACCAGTTGCAGTTGATCAGACCCTATATCCTAGAACAATTTGCTTGTAATGATTACTAGGCATGTCATACAGGATAATCTTCTCCATGACACCTGACATACTATAGTTGACACTGTAGTTATTACGTGCATTTAATTTTGTGTTGTTTTGCTAAACTTCACTAATCACTATTTGTTGCTAAACATTCTGTGATTTTATTGCTAGGTTTTTGTTAATGTTGTCCATGTTGGTGTTGGGCCTATTTCTCAATCAGATGTGGACCTAGCACAAGCTTGTGGTGCATGCATAGTTGGATTTAATGTCAAGAATCCACCAACTTCTCTTAGTCAAGCAGCTAGTCGTGCCAGTATCAAGGTATTAATTATTAAGCTTGTTAAACCAGAGGATGTTATATCGAAACAGGAAAAAAGATAAACAAATGTAACAAATAATACTGAGACTAATATTAATTTGCTGATGATAATGTGCTACAAAAGATAAATCCAACAATCCTATTTATATTAGTAGGAGTCTCTTAATCCTAAATAGACAAGGAAAGAAATCATGAAATGTAATTAAGAAACTTTCTAGTCTGAGTTTCTTAAGCACCGTCTTCTTTGTTAACATCATTCTTTTGGTTTTTGGTTGTAGGTAATTTTGCATCGGGTGATATACCACCTTTTGGAGGACATCGGCAATTTGATAATAGAAAAGGCCCCTGGCACTTCTGAGACCCACATAGCTGGGCAAGCAGAGGTGCTGAGTATCTTCGAAGTCAAAGGAAGCAAAACGAAGGGACCTGATGTGAAGATAGCTGGTTGCAAAGTCGTCGATGGTTTTGTGGCTAGGTCATCAACTATGAGGCTTCTGAGGAGCGGGGAAGTTGTGTATGAAGGACCTTGCACATCTCTTAAGAGGGAGAAGCAGGATGTGGACAATGTGAAGAAGGGGAATGAATGTGGACTAGTAATCAGTGATTGGCAAGATTTTCAGATTGGAGATGTTATTCAATGCTTAGAACAAATTGTGAGGAAGCCTAAGTTTATTAAGTCAGAGAGTGGTGCTGTTAGAATTGAGTGCTGATAAAGTTCATAATTGTTTCAATGCACATTCTGGATGGTGATAAAATTATCAAGAGCTGGCAAAGTAAGTTATTATTGATGGTAGATCAATTAATTTTTGCTGTAGCATAAAAGAATAAAGGGTAATCAAAATTTTGAAGTATAATTTGATTTGTTTGGTGTACTATTTATTTGACTTGTGCACTGTGTTGCACTTCTACTAACCTGTTTAAATTAAGGGAGGATAGATACATTTTTACGCAAGTATATGAATTTTTAAATTAGTAAATGAGAATTATAGCTCTGCCAATTCATCAAAAGACAACAACTTTGTTTCTTGTACCATTTTCCTTTTGGTTAATGTTAATGACTAATAA
This sequence comes from Lupinus angustifolius, assembly GCF_001865875.1. NCBI lineage: Eukaryota > Viridiplantae > Streptophyta > Magnoliopsida > Fabales > Fabaceae > Lupinus > Lupinus angustifolius. Next base: position 8,232,967 of record NC_032026.1, on the reverse strand, counting down.
ATAAAGTATCTCTTTAACATATGTTATATTTTTGTAGATGTGAGGATTAGTAAGAGAATATATCATTTTCTTTTTTTGAAAACTAAATTGTTTTATTTCAGCAAAATGTACCTAATAGTGGTATCAAAGTTTATATTTGTTAATGACGATAGTCTAGAGGTGTAAAGTTTTGTTAGATTATTAAGATGACTAAAATGTTAAGAATTTAATTTCTGAGAGTGACATTTGTTAGGAAAGAAGTTATGAGCTCCGAAAGTGATTAACTTCTTACCTATAAAATGAAGGGATATTATTGGTAGTACGAAAAATGAAAAATATATATTTGTTGATAAATAGTATCAACTGAATGATTATTAGGATATGATCTTTTTGATTTTCTTATCTCAGCTTTTGATGTGGGCGCTACATTACTTGTACCAATCAATTAAACCAACTGCGACGAGTTTTGATCAAGCCAAAATCTAATTTCTTAAATGAATAATTGCACAAAGAGAAGGATTGGTAACCAAATGCAAAATCTTTTTGAAACTTAAAACATTAATTTTTCTCTCTCTTTTCCATTAGCTCATAAAGTAAACGCAGGTCTTTAAGCTCAAATTAATCACTCGGTTCCTTCTAAAAATCATTTTTCTTTGGGTGAAATTATTACATACTAAATAATCAACAGTTTCATTTAATTCCTCAAAACTGAGGATATAGTACTATTGATTTAAAATTATGCAAGTTTTTCTAAATGAATGACTAATTTAATTGAGAACATTGATTATGTATAGTAGTTTCTCATCTTTAGATATAAAAAATGTTCCTTGAAGTATCTTTCAATATTTCTCATCCCTTTTTTTATCTTTTTTCTTTTTTCTCTTGCCAAATTATCTTTTTATCTACGTCATATGTTTATAATAAATTTATTACCACAAGAGTACAGTGTTTTGGGGTTTTATGATAAAATAATAATTTGTCATACGTCATATATTATTCTAAGTGCGAATTAAAAATACCAAAATGTCACCGTGGAAACCTACATGCCTAACACGTGGCATATCCTTTATATTTTTTTATTGGTAGTTACAGTTTCATTTAAGAAACTTTTTGAGTAAAACGCATCTAACGTAATTTGGAGAAAATGAGTTTATTTTATCCAAATTAATTAAAATCTGTGATGAACAATATCCAATGATTTGAAAGCTGAAAACTCTGAAGTATCTTGAATCGAAGAGTGTTTGTTTTTTGTTGAGAAAGAAAGAGGATTCGATTTGATGTCTGCTTCTGATGAGAAGATTTCAAACACTGTTGTTAACGAAGACGACGATGACGAAGACGAAGACCAAAACGACGTCGTTTCTTCAATTGGAAAGAATCAACGCACTAAACCACGTTTTGGTGTGTTGCAGCGTCAATTCTCAAAAGCGAAGAGTAAATTCCGAAGAATCAAAAGCAAAAGGGTTCTTCTTCCATCTTCATCATTGTCTGAAAATGCAAATAGTAACACTGGTTCAGGTAAAAATAAGAGTATGAATAATAGAACTTATGATTATGATGATGATAGAAGAAGTGGTGGATGCAAGCTTTGTTTTTTAAGACCTAAAGTGTTGGAATCATTTGATGGGTCTTCAACCACTAGTGACCCTAATAATCCAAATTTCACTCATCCCATGTTGAGAGTTTTGATTGAGAACAATGATTTTTATTCCAAAGATTGTAATCCACACCTTGATTGTTAGTTTCATATCCACATTCTTTGCCCTTCACTTTAGTTGATTTCTCAACATATAATTTGTCTCAAAATCATAGTTTGTTGTTTCAAGCTTACAAGTGTGTGCAAAATGATGAATTTATCAGCTTCGGTTACTTTCTTGTGTGAATTCGGATTAATCAGATTCACAGTCCAATATTGGAGGGTCCGGTACTGGAGAGTAATCCAATTCGTTATTGATGTGTCCAAAGTCTGGTCCTGAGATAATTCAATTATCCATTGGCCTTGTATTAGGTGATTATATTTGGTATTTTTCCCAATAGTTCTGAAGACTGAGGGTCTCGGACAATTTTTTTTGATGAATTTACAAGAATATGGATTGGATGCTTTAGTACAGATAATAGAGATGATGAGAGGTGGGAACATAATGGAATGTGTTGGGGAGAGAACTAAGATGTTCTCTACAGACACTATTGTTTGCATTCATAATACCCTTGCTGGCTTGCTGCCATTCAGTGTTGCTGGTTGAAGATTTAGAACAGGTTAGTATGCACTGGCATGAAAATTAAAACATTTGTATACATAATACAAGTTTGCTGGTGTAGATGAGGTTTATGTAAATTGAACTCTTTGAAGTTTTCAATCAGAGAACTTGTGCATATTTTCGGGGAGTTTCATTTAGCTTTTTCGTACATATTATGTGAGTTTAATGGTTATAGAATATAGATTTTTTTCAACACAACAAACTAAAAGTTCTGTGTCAATTGGATTATGACTGATAATCTGATTCTTTTATATTACATAATGCTTGATCATCTTTAGATATGCCTACCATATTTGGGTGTGCATACATTAGGAAAAAATAAAGAGAAGTTAGGAAGCAAAATTTGGAGATCTTTCTGTATTGTGAAGCTCATTGAATCAATCGGATGGTAGATTGCTTTGGCAGATTTGTTGCAGTTATAGTTGTTTAGACACTTCATATGTTTATAATGAATTTGATTAGGCTGCTAACATGAATGGGTTAAGGTGATAAATATACATAGATAGATTCTCCCTTTTATATACCAATTATTTATATCATAATTGTCAAGTTTTTAAATTACAGATTTGCCTTTGGTTTCCCCTTGAGATACTTTTCACATCCAAATTTTTTGAGTTCTTTTCTTTTCATTTGGATCTTAAAATCCAATTTCAAGGGATTTACATAGTGAACTTTTCTAAAAAAGGGTTAAATTGACAGATTTTTATATAATTTTTAGTCTATAATAGAAAAGGTAGTGCTGACTGGATTCAGATGATATTTCCAATCTATTGTAGTTTCAAATGTTAGGAAGGTGAGGCTATTGTAGTGTGAAGCACTTTTTTTTCTATCACTTTCAGTATATAATTTTGGGACATTATGTTCAGAACATCAATCCAGTTTCGGCCTAAAATATTGTCTACCCTGATTTATATAATCTAAAGGCAAACTTATACCAGCTTTATGGCTTTTTTTGTTTGTGGCAGCCCATGCCATTTGCATGTTCACTACAGAATGTAAAAGTAGATTTAAATTAACTGTAGAGGTTTGTAAGACCTTGTGCTTATGATCTAGTGGCATCTCTATGACACCTAAGTTTAAGATACAGATACCATCATAATCCATAGCCAAGCAGTTGAGTTGTTCTGTTTTTAGAGATGTCATATTCTCATTGGTTCCAAACATGATCTTGGAAACCATGACAAATACCAAAGCAGGGGTGACATGTGTCTCTCAAAATATTTTAATGGTGTAGATTTTAATTATTTTTAAATATTTTTGTTTACAAATTATAAAACTCACTTTTACATTTCACATTCCAATACTGGACAGGATCTAGTGGATATTTACACAAAATCCCCATGAATAGGACCAAACCTTATTCCGTCTGACAGATACATCCCTCCCTCGTCACAATCCCACACCATCATTGCCACGAGAGAGCCTTGGAGGAAGTTGAATTTATATTTAGAGCCAAACAATAATTTAATAAAATTAAAATGGTTCCATCCAGGATATTTAGAGTTCATGGAAATTGATGAATGGAATGGAAATGTACAATGTTTTATGGTTTAGATTGTCCAAATTAAAATGCTATGCAATGGAGATGTAAGGCATTTTGTCATAGAATTTCTGACAATTTATGGGTCACAAATATAATTCTATAATTGTGTTATGGTCATTATTTTAATTAGCCAAAATATAAAATGATCTTGAAGAATTAATTTGGTGGCTAAGGGCATATGTGTCATGAAATAATATAAGTGTAGATACCTTCAGGCAATTTCTGATTTGATGAAGGGACCGAATCAGAATTATTGCAACTTAAGCAGTAATTGCTTCGGTTACTTTTATGGGTTATGGTCCCCATTTGTAGAGCAATAGATTTTCGTGAGTATCGAATGAGGCAATAGGTGTGTTAATAAACAAGGACTTGTCCATAAGGAGAACACACCATAAGAATTGCATAACTCAATGAAGAATCACTAGAGCATGAGACTCTCATCATCAGGAAAGAACTCTCAAGACTTTTGGCTTTCTCATTCCCCTCTAGAGAAGCATAAGGAAAATCATCAGGCGCTCTAACATGTGGAAGATCATCATACCCGCATACCTTCGACATTCCAAATGGCTAATCAAGGTATGTTCTTCTTCTTCGCCATGAAATCAATTGGGGTTTCTTCGGTTTGGATCATGGTTGTTCCATTTGGGTTTATGTATGGGCATAAACTTTGTGTTAAAGGAACAAAGCCAGAATCATTAGGACTTCCTCATTCAATCTAAGGATTATTCATGGAAAATTTCCAACAAGTGGTATCAGAGCCACCCTAATATGATTCATGTGTGAAATTAGGTTTTTTGTTATTCTTCCTCAAATTTGGAATAATTTAGGGTTAGATGATTTATCTGTGCAATTGAATTTATTAGGATACAAATTCATGCTTTTCAATATGTATACATAGATTCGAAATAAATCAATGTCTTTTCTAGTGTTTTTTCTTGAATTTTTGGGGTGATTTTTCGAAGAACAGCGATGCAGAAATCGCAATGTCCATGTTCTATCGCAGTGCTCTCGCTCAAGCGAGAGTGCCTCGCCCTAGCGAGAGTGCCTCGCCCAAGCAAGAGCTGAGCATAAGCATTCGCTTCTATTGCGCTCAAGCGAGAATATGCCTTGCCTAAGCGGCAGCTGGCCTAAGCGAGAGTAAGAGCGACATTAGGCTCACTCAAGCGAGAGTGTCTCACCCAAGCGAGAGCCAAATAGAAGCATTGACTTCTATTGCTCTCAAGCGAGAGTACCTCACCCAAGCGAGGGTTCCTCGCCCAAGCGAGAACTGAACAAAAGCTTTGTCTTCTATTGAGCCTAAGCGAGAGTACCTCGCCTAAGCGAGAGTACCTCGCCCAAGCGAGAGTACCTCGCCCAAGCGAGAGTACAATAAGATTTATGGGGCTTTGGTATCATTGTGAATTGGTTTTAATTGTTATTTGGTTGTCCATCAAGTTGTCTGTTATTTCAAGTGAGCCAATTGAAGTGAAATGTCGCCAAAGTGACCTCTCTCATGGATATAACTCATAAGGAGTATTAGATGTAAGTGTGTATGATTATTCATGCGAGTATTAGCTGGCCCAAAGGAAAGTTAATATTTGGCCGAAGATCATACACACCTGTGATGATAAACATGTTATAATTCTAAATTTTTTATACATGTGACTGATGAATCAATCCAAAGAGGGATTCGTCAGTTGACATGCCTTATTATAAATGTTTGATCATTACAACAAGAGTACCATTTACAGTTAATATCACTGTCCAAAGACTTGATATTAATGGTGCACTAGGTATCTAGATTTGGACATACCATTGTTTAAGCAAATTGATAATTTTAAGTTGTGAGCATATTTTAATATTGTGTCTTTTGTCTATTTCAGCTACATCAATTGCTTCTATATCTGCAAATTTGAATTCGGTTCCGGTCCTTATGGAGAAAATTTTAAGGACTGGAAAGAGAACATGTAAATTGTTCTTGGCTGTATGGATCTGGACTATGCATTAAGGGTAGAGCAACCCCCTTCTCCTTCGGAATTCAGTGCCTTTGAAGAGAGGAAGGATTATGAGAAGTGGAATCGCTCTAATCGCATGAGTCTAATGATTATTAAGCGAGACATTCCAGAGGTCTTTAGGGGTACTATCTCGGATGAGATAAATAGTGCCAAAGTTTTCCTTGCTGAAATTGAAAAACGCTTTGCAAAGAGCGATAAGACGGAAACAAGTACTCTGTTGCAGAACTTGATTTCCATGAGGTATCAAGGCAAGGGAAACATAAGGGAATACATTATGGGAATGTCCAACATTGCTTCAAAACTTAAGGCCCTTAAGCTTGAGATGTCGGAAGACTTACTCATACATTTGGTCTTACTTTCCATTCNAATGGACCCTAAATGAGCTCATTTCATTTTGTGTGCAAGAAGAGGAGAGACTGAAGCGAGAAAGGACTGAAAGTGCCTATTATGTTAGTACCTCTAAGGACAAGGGCAAAAGGAAAATCACTTCAAAGCCCAAGAATGAAACTGCTAAGGGTCCAGTGCAAAAGAAGCAGAAGCAAGCTGATGTCTATTACTTTTGCAAAGCAACTGGACATCAAAAGAAGAAATGTGTGAAGTATCACGTCTGGCGTGCTAAGAAAGGTACATTTCTTACTTTGGTCTGTTCTGAGGTCAATTTAACTTCAGTACCTGGAAACAGCTGGTGGTTAGACTCCGGTTCAACTTCTAACATCAGTGTTTCAATGCAGGGTTGCCTGAGCTACCAAAAGCCTAATTATGTCTATGTTGACGATGGAAAATCGGAAGAAGTGGAAGCTATAGGGAACTTTAGGTTGTTATTATGTACTGGTTTTTACTTGGATTAGAAAGACATCATTGTTGTACCGTCTTTTAGACGGAATTTAATTTCTATTTCTTATTTGGACAAATTTGGTTATTGTTGTTCTTTTAGAAACAATTCAGTACAATTGTCTTTAAATTCAAATGTTGTTGGAACTGGTTCACTTATGTTAAATGACAATTGTATATGCTAAATACTATAGCTAACTATAGCGAAACCCTGAATGTGGAATCACGTGGTACTAAGCGTAAAATTGAAAATAATAATTCAGGTGCATTATGGCACAAGCGCCTGGGTCACATTTCTCAAAAGAGAATTGAGCGTCTTGTGTCAGATGGGATTTTAGATTCCATTGACTTCACAAACCTTAAAGTTTGCGTCAAATGCATAAAAGGAAAACAGACCAAACAATCGAAATATGGTGCATATAGAGCTTCAGACGTCTTAGAATTGACACATACAGATATTTGTGGACCATTCCCTACGGGTTCCTGGAATGGTCAACGATACTTAATATCATTCATAGACGATTATTCTCGTTATGCATACATTTTTCTTATTCATGAAAAGTCCCAATCATTGGACGTGTTCAAAACTTTTAAGGCTGAAGTTGAAAATCAACTCAACAATAGGATTAAATGTGTCATATCTGACTGTGGTGGTGAATACTACGGTAGATATGACGGGTTAGATGAACAACGTCTAGGGCCTTTTGCCAAATGTGAATACCCAATTTCGTCCGTGGTCTTTTTTTTTTTTAATTTTAAGGAAGTTTAGGTACTGGGTCACAATTAAAAACACTCACGGGACTAAGTAAAAATCACCTTAAGACTCTTCATTAACCTTAACCCTAAACTTAAGTTAGGCTATAAATAACCCTACTTAGCACTAACCCCAGAGCAACTTTTAAAAAAACATAACATTATCCCCAATCTCCCACTCTAAGCAGCTTTATCCTAGCATACAAAAACTCAACCCTATCCCATTTTTTTAAAACACAGTTTCAGCAGCCCTTGTTTTCAAAAACGAAAGAAAGGATAAGGAAAAGCAGAGAACCCATCTCCTTCTTGAGAGTCACTCTCCATTGGCAAAGCAACCTCACTAGGTTTTCTTCTTGCTTAAACTTTATTTGCCATTATTGTTGTTGTATGTTTGCTGGAATCATTTGCCATATATATACATTTCTTATTCATACCATCATATCTCTACCCATTTAATCTCCTACAATATTTTAACGTTTCACATGCTCATAAGCTTTATGCATTAACCATAAACTAAGCCATAAAAAGTGGAGTCCTAAACTTATTGGAAGTGCATCCTTGCACGAAACATTTCTGGACGATGGATACACCATCGAAATTCGATTGTAGACGGTGAGGCGCCATTGGGGCGCTGATGCAGGCTGCTACACAGTCCGGTAAGGTCCCTGACCTCGTTTCCTCTTCTCCGGCAACACACAAGATGTGTTTCGGTTCATCTCGGTTGGCTCCGGTTATCACGGTCAACTTTGGGGCTGCTGCAGGAGCGGCTCGGTCTGTTAGGGTGCCACCGGCAACCTCTTGCTGTGAATGGCGAGGACCAATAGGTCTTCTTCTTCCCCCTCCATGGTTTCCACGGGCTGCTGCCCTATTTTTCATTCCTTTCCTTTTTTTCCTTTTCTTTCTTTACTGTTTGTTTGGCATTAAAACGTGATATTCCTATTTCATTAATAAACCAAAGCCACTATTTGGATTTATATATTTCTTCCAATGTTGTGTTTCTTTTATTGGTTTATTGTTTTGTTAACTTATTTCCTATTCTTAGTTGTTGGTTGTTTTATATTATGCTACTTTAAGGTATTTATTTTGTTTTGTCTGTTTTTTCATTTGAATGATGAAACAAAAGTAATAAGAGATACATATGTTTTTACAAATGATTATATTTTTACTCGAGCGTAAAAACAGAAGTTAAGTAGGAATTTGAGAGATTGGTGAACGAACCGAACTATATCTTCCTTTCCCTTCGAGTAGAAATGCGGTAAGCGGTTGTTGTACTGCCTCTTCTTTCTATGGTAATGAGGATGGCAGTAGATAGTCAGTGTCGTCCTTATCTTCTAAAGTCTTACCCTAACTTTTAATAAAAGATTCATTTTTTGACAAATTTCAAAATAAAATAATCAATTATTCATTAATGTCGTTTCTTGTAAATATAAAAAAGTCGTCAATAATTAATATGTCATATTTATTTGAATCATCATTAAATAAGATACTCTTTTTTTTTTTGAAATTATATTTAGTATTCGAATTAAGAATCACAATCATTAATATTTTATGACATGAAACTTTGAAATAATCAATAGCCAAAATCATTAGTATTTTATGATGTAAACCTTTGAAATAATAATTTTTTTGATAAAATTAATCAAATATGAGAAAAATATTTTTAAGTGCTAAGGTTAGAGAAAGAGTATCAACTTGAGTATTATGTTATTATTATCATGTTAGTAGGAAAGCAGTAAGCGGTTGTCGTACTGACTCTTCTCTCTCTCTAATAAGGATAAGACAATATATATCAAGTCCTTATCTCATTATCCTATTTAACAAAAAAACGGTAAGCGGTTATCGTACCGTCTCTTCTTTTATTTAAAATGGGTAAAGTGATGTAGGACAAAGTTGTATCTCCCTCCTTAACCTTATCAACTGACAATTTGAATCCCTATTTATTTATCATGTTAGTAAGAAAGAGGTGAGTGACTATCGTACTACCTCTTCTTTCTCACTAATATGGATAAGATAATATAAGTCAAACCACTTTTCATTAACTAAAATCAATCAACACACAAATTTTCTATTTAAGAACTACGTAAATCTTGATTTCCCTATTGCACCCGGGGATACGTAAGAGCAGGACGAACTCTTGTTAGACACAAAAATAAAAAACAAAAACATTTTTTTGTAAATAATTAATTGATTTAACAAGCTTTAGGGTATATCTAGTTCCATGCGATTATTGCGGGTACCGTTTGGTAACGAGCGGACGGGGTGCTAATATCTTCCTCGGTCCGTAACCGACTCCCGAGTTCAGATTATAGTTTAAAGACCAATCCTTCCAATATTTGGGCATCGAAAGGGTTTTCTATGTTTTGACCGTAAAAACCTGGTGGCGACTCCAAATTAGTCGTGTGACCAGTTTCGGCTGAAAACCAGGGCGCGACAGCTGACGACTCCACTGGGGACTTCCTAAGAGAGTCAGGCCCAAAGCATCTAATTACATGGATCCACGTGTACCCCTTAAAGTTTTTTTCTCTCTCTTTCTTCTTGCCTTTTCTGTATATACTTAATTGTGCTCATGTATATATATTTTTGAGTTTGTTTTGCAGTGTTGGGGGGTTTCATCTAAAAAGGTTTGTATGCTTCTCACACATGACACGTAAGTACACAATGTCTTCGCACACACATATGCCCTATACCCGGGTATTAAAGATATCCTTTTTAGGATAAGAAGGGACATCTGCCTTGCTGGTGCCGGCCTAGAGCCTAATCTTGTATTGGCATGATGAACCGATCAGACTGTTACCAGTATCATGGGTTAGACGCTCGATGAGGCTTGATCCCTCCCGTTTCTAACTTATGATATTTGGATTCTCTTTTCCTTTGTGAGAGGGATGCAGTTTGGTGGCCTTTTAGGAGTCTAGAACTTACCAAGGTGTCCACTTTAGACATGCCCTAGTATCCCACCCTAGGAATGTGGCTTATAGTTGTATCCATTATAGGACTTACCCATATGAAGCATAAGAAGCATACTTTCTACCCTCACATTATTTTATTATTTGACTCTTCATCATTATTTTAACGTATTTTTATCATGACGACGGGATATTCACAAACATACTCATAATGGGACCTCATATCCCAAGAGTAGTTTTATAAAGCTAGGGACAAGGAAGTCATTGTCCCTAGTCAAGCTGAACGATATGAAATAATATATCATGATAATTCATATTTCGTGATGAGGGTTGTGTGGCCCGTGGACATGCCTTCACCCCTTTGGGCCTGCACTTTGCACTTATGATTTGACATTTATAAAATCTTGTATTATCATGCATTTCATGCATTCATTTATGGCATTCTACTAACTCTTGTCGCATAGCTTTTTCCAGGTTTATTCGAGAGATCGTCTTCATATAGCAAAGTGACAAGATGACCTCACCAATTCTAGTCTCTAACAGTGTTTTGTGCCCAAGAAAATGTGCAAAAGCAGATATGCATAGTAATGATGTCGGTTTCTTGATTGATTGCATTCCCAAAATACCAGATGAGATACAAGAGCAGTTTGCAAAAGAATACGGGAGGCTGATAGATCTTCTCCTCATACCTGTGGACACTGTGGCCCTAAAAGCTATGGCTACCATGGTGCAGTATTGGAATACCGAGCTGAGAATCTTCGAATTCCCAAATGTTGATGCCGCACCTACTATCGAAGAATATGAAGTCTTGCTAGAAATACCAATGTCGGATAGACTGAGGGTATATATGTTCACTAAACCCGTGGAAGTTAATGAAGATACTATTGAGAAAATTCTAAAGGTGCGACCTGAACCATCTAGTATTATAAAGCAGGCCAGAACTATAGATCTCAAATGGGTTTTTCTAAAGAAGCATATTGCCAAAATGGAAGAGCAACAAAATTGGGAAATGTTCAAACCAGCTTTTGCTCTCGCCATTTATGGGATGGTCCTATTTCCTTTCCTGAATGACATGATAGACCAATCATCGTTCGATGTTTTCTATAAGTTTATTCACTTTGGAGTCAACCTAACACCTGCCATACTTGTTGAGTCTTTTCTATCGTTCCAGAAGTGTCACTTGAGAGGCGGCAATAAAATCAGGTGTTGTGTTCAGTTGCTCTACATATGGATGGTGACACGTTTCAAGCATCATTACTACAGTCTAGGACGTCGTTATCCGCTCAGGAGGTTCAGGAATGTGTCCACAAAATAAATACAACTTAGTGAATGGGCAAAACGTTTTAAGGAAGTCACGCCCCGAAATTTCGGAACCAAGAGGAGGTGACCAGCATTAAGAAGGATTATGCCAGCATGTGCTCTAAATCTGACAAGTTCAAGTTGATTAGAGAAAACAATGATCTAAAGGAGCGTCTGAAAGCCAAAAATCGCGCTGCTATGAACGTTTTGCAAGAAAAGAAGGATATTGAAAGAAACTTTGAGATAATCATGGCCGATCTTGAACAGAGTCAGAAAGAGGTTTCCCAAGCAATAAGCATGATAAAGGATTACCAAGCGGCCCTAGAACAGGCTCATAAAAGAGGAGATGAGATGGCGGCAATCAATTAGTTAGACATGGAAAGGGCCAATCATAGAGAAGATCAACTTGCTGCTTATTTGAAGGATCTTATGGGGGCCTATTATGAACTCGTGAATAAACAGAAAGAATTGACCGCAGGTTGAGATGAAATGCTCATGGAATCTGAACGGGCCAAAGAACAGTGGCAAAGGAGATGTAATGACATGATTAATGGGCTCGGGGATTTTACAGATGACTGGTTACAAGTTTTTGATGGGGCCAGATATTAACTCAATGCATACCCTGATATTAATGGAAGACCAGCATTAGAAGCATTCCTATTTGATTGCTCCAGAGTAGCCCGACAACTAAGAAGATGGAGAAAGGAAAGCAATGGAGAATTTCATTTCTAATATGGATTTATATTTGTAAGATTTTGAATTAGAGGAAAAGGGAATGAAAATGTCCAATGTAAATTCCCTTTACTCTGTGTAATCTTTCAAAAATGAATGAAATGTTAGAATCTGTGAACACTCAATTTTATCCTATCCGATATCTTTCTCGTGATGTAAAGTAATTCATAATGCAATTTAGTCTTATTGATGATACTCTTTCGATTTAAACCTTCAGTGTGGTGGATAATATTAAAAATAGCATTTTTTGAGGCTCAACAAAGGAAAAGTTCCAGCCTTAAAGTTTCTTTCTAATCAAATTTTGTTAAGTTAAATGTGTAAAATTTATAGTTGCTACCATTGCACTCTTCTATTTTTTTTATAATTCAATTACTGTCATTGGTATAAGCAATTCAATGTTCACCCACCTAACTAGTATGTCAGACAAAGGTTTTGATAGTAACAGTACAAATTGAGAATTAAAGTGTTGTTTGATTAACGTTATCAAGGGTCACAACCTGGGCATAAAGTTACTCAAGATCCTACATTATGTATCATACAAACAGTGGCTTAGATTTGAAATAAAAGGGTATATAGTACAAAATATACAGGCATTAAATCAGGAGATTTCTTGCTAAATTCACCATAATTTAATTGATACACTAAAGCTACTGCTAGAATCATGAGTTCAGTAATTGAACATCCAAATTACAGCAGAGCATTGAAGTTTGGCCACCAAAGCACGAGCGTGAACAAGGACCCATCAAGGAGATTTTTTCTTCGTTGAACAAATTTAGGTTGGGATTCCAGAAGCCCCTTTCGTCAAATCTAAACCAGAACAAAACAACACTGTGAGAAGAGGTAACATTTCACACAGAAAGAGAGAAAAATCCAAAAAAGCATATAAAAGCAGAGTATTCTGAAAGTAAAGAAAGGGTAACACTTGCACATTGGGTAAAAAAGAACATTGTGCAAACCAACTAAAAAAGGAAGGATCCAGAGAATAAAGGGAGAAACTACCATATAATATTCCTACAACAACACTCCAAGTTCAAAAAAATAAAATAGGTTCATACCGATTCCAACAAACATATTGCACCAGAATGCAAAATAAAAGATATGTGAACTGAGCAAGAGTTGCATGAACTGATATTACAAGAGCCTCAAAGGCTAGGGAACTACATATGAGAGTGTAAGGATGGCAACTACTTTTAACATCAACATTGACAAGAAAGCTCTAATGGTTACCTGATTCTTGTCCTCAAGGGGGATGACCGTGGAAAATATACTGAAATAGTGATAACGCTGGAGGAATCAGTAATACCTACTCCAATTTCTAACCATATATTCTCTTTCTGCCACCAGTTATAATCTGAAATAGTAATAGGTGTTAGAGAATGATAATCAGGCAAGAACCAGAAGAAGAATGATTCTGCTGAGGTCGTCAACAGGCAGGTTTCAAAAGAGAAAATAAAAGGGATACACATCAGAAAACCTTGCATGATAGGATGCCCCGATTTCAGTTATACATTGTCTTTATTGGAAGAGTTATTGAGGAGCCTTAAAAGAGCAATCAGGATAAAAATTCAAAAGGGCAGAGCTGTTACAATCAGCCAAATTGAATCAGTAAAAGGCAAACCAGGAGTAAACAAAAAAGCAGTTACGAATCAACATTCATGGGCAGTTTTAATAATAAAATCATAGAGCAAAAGTCATGGGATTTCAAAAGGGGCAGTTTCAGTCAGTAACTCAAAAGGTTTTAGCACTGACTCATACTCAGCTATAAATAGCAGTTCCATTCATCACCAGGAAATAACATTGCTACACACATACACCCAGTACAAGCAAAGAGCATTCCAGAGAAACTCAGTAAAAGAGAAAAGAGGAGAGAGAATACAGTTATAGTGCAATCAAAAAGCTGTAGAGAGAACATAAAACGCAAGAAAAAGCTTTCAGCAAGATAAAGAGATCATCCAGAGTTAGCATACACACATACAAACCACATAGTGATAACAAGGAAACTTTAGGAGCATACACATATACGCAGTGACAAGGGACCAGAATATAGGAAATTCAGGAAGAGACCACAACGGAGAAAAGATAACACACATATTTTTTAAGCATCACATATAGTGCAGGAAACCCAGAAACAAGGATAAAAACCGCAATCCAGAATACACATGTGGAGATCCAACCAATAACATACAACATCCGTATTATTGAAGCAACTCCGTAAAAAATCACAGGTCATACCAGGTAATATTCCCTTATTCAGCTTCTAAACTGGTTTTCTGTCCTTATACCTATTTTGTACTACCCTGTTCACACAGTTACATAGTAACACACTGGATCAAATAAAACAACATATCACGATAATCTCAAAAACAGTTTTGACTAATTTATAAATAATCGTTACCCAAACTCATTTGTCATAAGCCTATCTCAGGGCTACATAAGCAGCAAAGAATTAAGACGGCATTGCAATACATTGCACTCTAGACCTTACTAAATGTTAATCATGCAATTATAAATCTCATGTATATGGTTCTGTTGTTATCATTATCACTCATTATGCTAAGTTACGAATCTGTATTAATCATTGACATCAATATGCATTATATGACGAAATAGAAAACCCTCTTCACTAATTTTTGTTTCAAGAAAATCTATCAATCTTAGTCTTTTTTGCAGTATATAATTGATAATTCTAAAACGCAAATACAAGAGTCTAAAGTAAAAAATTTAGAAACAACAAGATAATAATAATGCTAAACAAAAGGAGTATAGTTCGTTACCGACCCAAAGCCACTTGGATCTGGCCGTAAATCACCCATGCGCATGATCCTCTTTCATCGCCATGAGCCTCTGTTACCACTGAGAGTCACCTTGAACCACCGCATCTCACCGTGACCATCACTGATGAAGAGCGGAGAAGATGGAGTCGGATTTAGAGATTGAAATCCCATTACGTACGAAGAATAGGGATAATAGAACCCTCTGAATCGCTCCCGCGCCAATGGACCACCGCATCTCACCGTGACCACCACCATTGAAGAAGTGAGGAAGAAGGGAGGCTAAGGATTTAGAAATCCCATCTGGGGTTTGTGGGTTCTGGGAAACCCGTATACCCCTCCCCTTTGCCTTTTTTTTTTTTGCTAAATCAATTTTTTAGTTTTGTTTTTCTATTTATTTATTTGCTTTATACAATAAGTTTTTTATTCCTTTATACTTATTTCTTAAATCAATACCTTGGTAATTAGATAGTAACTAAGGTGTTTCTAATGATACACCTCATGAATCATAATTATCATTTGTATTTTTTTTTAAGAATAATTAATTAATAAAGTATTTTTACCATTTAAAATTCTATATCTATAAATAATTAGAAACTATTATACTAAATAAATTTCATAGATTTTTAGTAAGGTTACGGTTCGAGTTGTCTCTAACTTCTCCGAAAACGAGAAGAAGGTCTACAACCAATGCTGTCTCTAAACTATTAATTCCTGATATGTTTATAATTAATAAACTATATTATTACTAAAATCCTATATCTATAAATAATTAGAAACTATTATACTAAATAAATTGTATGGATTTTTTTAGTAAGGTTACGGTTTCAGTTGTCTCTAACTTCTCCAAAAATGAGAAGAAGGTCTACAACCAACGCTGTCTCTAAGCTATTAATCCTGGATATAGAAAATAATTCCCCAGCCTATTTTGCTACCTAATTCTAAAAATAACCCAATATTATTTTACCGAATAAATTGGGATTTTTATAGTGAGGTTATGGTTCGAGTCGTCTCTAACTCCCCGGAAATGAGGAGAAGGTCTACGACCAACACCGTTCCTGAACTATTAGTCTCATTGAACCAAAACAATTATATATTAACCAATTCAATACAAATTAATATTTTTAAACCTATCGATATTTTCTAAATCACTAACAATCAACCAAAGTATCTAAATAATTTTCGAACTAGAACTACGTAAGCCTTGATCCCCTTAATAGGGGTACGTAGGACCAAAGTCAATATTGTCAGGCTCAATAATAAAAAATATTATGTTTTACTAAATAATTTTAAATAAATAATTTTTAAGGATATAAAAGTTCATGTTATTAGCGAGGGTACCGTTTTAATACGGGCTGACGTGTGCTAATACCTTCCCCGATCCGTAATCGACTCCCGAATCCAGAATCTTTGTTTAAAGACCATTTTATCCAAATCGGGCAACTAAGAGTTTTCTACGTTTTCACCGCAAAAAACGTAGTGGCGACTCCCAAATCAATCGGAAGGGGTAGAAATCGAGTTAGCCTCCTCCCAAGTCGTAGAGCCGGTCTTCCAACCGAAAATCGTGGCGCGACAGAATCTTTTCATCTTCACTCAAAGGCATCACTTATATGCATATAAAAAAAAAGGGCTAATTGACAGAAACTGCTTATACACTGATAGAGACTAGTCTTAAGATGCAATCTTGGTCCGAAACCTAGAATTTCCTCTAAAGATTGTCATCAACTGCATGCGACCTAGGGACTGTGCTTCCTAATCATCAAATGCGGGATGAAGTGCTTTGCTATATTGAAGGGTCTCTCTGCAAGCCAGGTAAACCATTCGAATAAACTAACCTCAGTGTTAAATGTTTCTTGTCACTAGGTATTGTCACTATTGCCTCAAAGCATCAATATAACACTCGGTTTCAAAAAAAGAAATGGCAGAATTTGTAACAAGTGACGACAACTGGTCCGAGCTAGCAGAGCTTAAAGCACAAATGAATGAAATGTTCAACATGCTGAAGGCTTTACAAAGTGAGAAAGGGAAGAACACTCAACTGTCAATGCGGGACCACAGAGCAATCTCGCCCAATTGTCTAAGGGCAACTCTGGTCAAGGAGCTGGTACGAGCCAACAAAAGGAAGAGGCAACAAAGTGGCCATTCTATGGTATGCCCCCTGATTATGTCCCACTTTACGAGGATGAGCTGAATGAACCATATGGACAATCTAATGCTCATCTGGAGCAACCAACACCCCAGGCGAGCATCAACGGGCATGATGAAGACCCCACTTACGAACCCCCTCCAAAGGCTGCATTTAATAAACATGCACCACACAATTCTGGAACATACCAAAGGCAAACAACTCGAGGGGCCCAATTTGGTGACAATGCTGGAGTAGAAAAGTTAAACCTAATTGAGTAGAGGCTCAGAGCAATAGAGGGAGCAAGTTTTCCGGACCTTAAGAATGTATTTGAGATGTGTCTCATGCCGGACGTGGTGGTGCCTCCACAGTTCAAGGTGCCGGAATTTGAAAAGTACAACAGAACGACATGCCCAAAGAGCCACTTACACATGTATGCTCGGAAAATGTCTACATACCATAGAGATGACAAGCTGCTAATCCACTGCTTCCAAGATAGTCTAGCTGGAGTAGTAATGAACTGGTACATTCGACTTGAGAAGGCCAACATTCAGACATTTCTGGACCTGTCTAATGCATTTGTTCGACAATACAAATACAATGAAGATGTTGCACCTGACAGGACACAGTTACAGAACATGTCTAAGAAGCCTCAAGAAAGCTTCAAAGAGTACACACAACATTGGAGGGGTTGGCCTCTCAGGTGCTTCCAAGGCTAGAAGAAGATGAACAAATCTCTATCTTTGTTGACACTTTCCAAAATCCCTACTACGATCGCCTAGTAGCTGCCATGGCCTCTGGCTTCAACGCTCTAACAAGAGTGGGGAGAAGATCGAAATCGGGATCAAGAGTGGGAAGGTCATAAATGACCAATCAAATACCAAAAAATCAGGGCTCATGAAGAAGAAGGAGGGTGAGACGCATTTTGTATCCAACGACTCCAAGAAGCAATCAAACAACAATTATCAGTATCAGTCACGCACAAACAACTATCAACACCATCAATCAAGAACCCAAACAACACTACTACCACCCAAAATCGGGGATATACACCTCAGGATAAAAGAATGGTGTTTGATCCTATCCCCATGTCATACGCAGACATATTCACATACCTTATGTGAGAAAGGATTATAGCTCCAATTCCGGGAAGAATTCCTAAAAATCCAGGGCCATGGTTCGACCCTAATGTCTCATGCGCATACCACTCTAGAACTATAGGGCATTCCATAGAGAATTGCAGAGCCTTGAAATTCAAGGTACAACACCTCATCGACTCGAAATGGCTCAACTTCATACAATCATCGCCAAATGTTAGTAACAACCCTCTGACAAATCATGGGAACCATGGGGTGAATGTTGTTGAAGAGGTCCAAGAGGAATCTTTCTTGAAGGATGTGTCCGAAATACACACACCGATGAAAGTTATCTTCAAGGAAATGTGCAACCAAGGTATGATTGAGGTGTTAAAAGAAACTGAAGATGGTGAAGGATATTGTGAGATGCATGGTTTAACAGGCCAGGTAATTGAGACTTGTGCGGAATTTAAAATGCTATTGCAAAAAATGATGGATACCAAATTGATGGTTGTGGGGAGAGGGTCGACATGCCCAGAAGTCAATGTAGTAGGAGACTATGAAGATATAACAACATGCATTCCAACATTGGTTCAATTCGAACCAGTGTTGAGTATTCCAAAGGGTATATCACTAGATCTGGCTCACCACAATGGTTCCCATACCTCATGAAAATGGGGCCCATGGTAGCAGACATACCTCACCCGTTTCCCTATGAATCCGACAAAGTAGTACCTTGGAGGTATGGCGGGGAGGGCATCACACTACCAGAACGTGCATCAGAGGTATCCAATGTCGCTGGAGTCAGCAGAATTACCCGGAGCGGCAGAGTCTATGGACCTCCAGAGACGGAAAAAAACACAATCACCATCTATAAGGGGAAAGACAAGGTTGATGCTTCAGCAATCCCTGAAATTGGCCAAGAAGGATCGCTCATGGATGAGTTAAAAGATGGTCAAGAGATTTCTAATGAGCAAGCCAATGAATTCCTGAAATTTATAAAGCAAAGCGAATATAAGGTGGTCGATCAGTTAAGGCACACACCTGCTAGAATATCCATACTTTCATTGCTAATGGATTCAGAGCCTCATAGGAACGTGCTACTTAAAATTTTAAATCACGCCCATGTTAGTCAAGACATAACTACATATAAGCTAGGGGGCATCGTGAATAACATTGTTGCTAACAATTTTATATCCTTCAGCGATCAGGAAATACCTCACGAAGGGAATGACCACATCAACCCTCTCCACATCTCTATCATGTTCCAAGACTACGTGATTGGAAAAGTCCTCATAGATAATGGTTCATCTTTGAATGTGATGACTAAGAGAACATTGTCTAGACTCCCTGTCAACTACTCGCATATGAGGCCAAGTTCCATGATTGTTAAGGCATTTGATGGGTCCAAGAGAGAATTCATGGGAGAAATTGAATTGCCCATAAAAATTGGGCTTTGTACTTTCCAGATTCTTTTCCAAGTGATGGACATAAACCCGACATACAGCTGTTTTCTAGGAAGGCCATGGATCCATACTGCAGGAGCAGTTCCCTCAACCTTGCATCAACGGATCAAATTCATCATTAATGGCAAGTTGTTGATAATAATGGGTGAAGAGGATATGCTGGTATCTAGGCCCTTTGATACCCCATATATTGAAGCAGGCGAGGAAGCACTTGAAACCTCATTCCGGGCTTTGGAAATTGCCAACGCTACCTTTGTAGAAGGGGTATCGATGATAGGGCCACATCCATCTAAAGCAGCCTTAATGATGATTAAGGAAGGATACCAACCAGGGAAAGGCCTAGGCAAATATCGGCAAGGAGTAGAGGACATAATGGTGCCCATCGGAAATAAGAGCCGCTTCGGTCTGGGCTATAATCCAACCAAAGCCAACAAGACAAGGATAAAGGAAGAGGCAAAGAGGAAATGGTGGGCTCGCATGGGGCAGTTTGAGTATAAGAATGTAGATTTCCATATTCCACACACCAAGCCATATTTCGTCAGCGTAGGGTTTGAGTCTCAGGGATCGGTGTCCATGCTTGAAGGGGGATGCTCAAATCAGTCAGAGGATTATGTTTTCCAGTGCACCCCAGGAACCGCTCTCACCAACTAGGTTGAAATCGAGGCACCATCATCAATCTTATGGGAAGACAAGTAATCTAGTGTTGTACTCCATTAGCCATTCATAGAGCTTTTGGATGTTGTTGTTTCTTTGTTTAAGATTGAATTTTCATTTTTCATTATGTATTGGTACAATTTCAATGAATTAATTCATGTATTTGCAATTTTCGCATCATATAACACCATAGCATACAAACATTAGTCTTTTCTTTCATATTTTTGTTTTCACCCTTTATTTCTCCTTTATTTCCTTTCCACACAAAAAAATAACTAATAAAACACCCAAAAAAAATCATCAACATAAAAACTGACATTTACCTACTATAATGCATATCTGAAAATGAGTCCGAAAATAATGACCATGCTAATAATCATTCATACAACTTTGATCATCCTATAAACTTGGTAGGAGAGGAAGATAGTGAAGATGATTGGGAAGCATCTCCTGAGTTATTAAGATTGGTTGAACAGGAGAGCAGAGAGATTGAACCCCATGGTGAGCCTATCAAGCTAATGAATCTAGGGACGGAGGATGACAAGAAAAAGATCAAACTAGACACTCTGATGGACCCGAGTGAAAGGAACAAGCTAATCAAATTACTACATGAGTACAAGGATGTCTTCGCTTGGTCCTATAGCGATATGCCAGGTCTTGATCGTAGTATAGTGGAACACAAATTACCTCTGAAACCCGAGTCTTTACCAGTCAAGCAGAAACTGAGAAGAATGAAGCCAAGCCTCTCTCTTAGGGTGAAAGACGAAATCCAAAATTGGTTAACATCTAGATTCATAAAAGTTGCAGAGTACCCCGAATGGGTAGCAAATGTGGTCGTTGTACCAAAGAAAGGGGGAAAACTTCGAATATGTGTTGACTACCGGGATCTCAACAAGGCAAGCCCAAATGATGATTTTCCAGTCCCCCATATAGATGTACTGGTGGACGGCACGGCAGACCATGCACTATTCTCGTTCATGGACGGATATTCTGGTTACCACCAAATCAAAATGGTAGAAGAGGATGTAGAGAAGACCACTTTCATCAAAATGTTGGGGACCTACTGCTATCAGGTGATGCCATTTGGTCTAAGAAATGCCATGGCCACGTACCAGCGTGCCATGGTCGCTCTGTTCCATGACATGATGCATAAAGAAGTTGAAGTTTATGTCGATGACATAATATACAAATCAAAGACTGAAGGGGGGCATGTGGAAAACCTATAAAAGTTGTTCAAAAGATTACGAGATTATAACCTCAAACTGAACCCCACCAAGTGTAGTTTCAGGGTCAAGTCAGGTTGAGTTCTCGACTTTATAGTCAATCAGAGGGGCATTGAGGTCGATCCTAAAAAGGTGAAAGCTATCACTGAGATGCCTCCTCCGAAAATGGAGAAAGAAGTCAGAGGTTTCCTGGGTAGGCTGAACTACATCTCCAGATTCATATCACAGTCAACAGCTACGTGTGAGCCCATCTTCAAGCTCCTGAGGAAGAATCAACCCGTCAAGTGGAATAAAGAATTTCAAAAGGCTTTTGAAAAAATTAAGCAGTACCTTTTAAACCCACCCGTATTAATGCCTCTGGTACATGGACGATCGTTGATAATGTACCTAACAGTATTGGAAGACTCTATGGGGTGTGTCTTGGCTCAACATGACGAATCTGGCAAGAAAGAGTGGGCTATTTACTACTTGAGTAAGAAGTTCACGGAATTTGAGACAAGATATTCCTTAATAGAACGCACTTGTTGTGCCATAGCTTGGGCATCACGCCGACTAAGGCAATATATGTTGAGTCACACCACATGGCTTGTGTCCAAAATGGACCCGATCAAACATATTTTTGAGAAACCGATGTTGACGGGCAGAATCGCAAGGTGGCAAGTACTATTATCAGAGTATGACATTGTCTATGTTACCCAAAAGGCGATCAAAGGAAGTGCACTTGCTGACTACTTAGCCCATCAGCCGATAGAAGGACATGGGTCAATGCATCAAGAGTTTCCTGATGAAGGTATCATGACATTGTCCTCAGAAGATCAAGAAGAAGAAAAAAAATGGACACTCGTATTTGATGGAGCCTCCAATGCGTTTGGACATGGGGTAGGAGCAGTATTGGTATCTCCCCATGGCAATTTCATTCCTATCACTGTGAGGCTATGTTTCGACTGCACCAACAATATAGTTGAGCATAAGGCATGCGCCTTAGGCTTACAAGCGGCTATAGAATCAAAAGCAAAAATCCTTGAAGTTTTCGGAGACTCCGCTCTAGTAATCCACCAGGTAAAGGGAGAATGGGAAACTCGTGATAGCAAGTTGATACCTTATAGAGATCCAATACGGAGGTTAGTTGAGCAATTCGAGCAGGTTGATTTCTACCACATCCCTAGAGAAGACAATCGATTAGCCGATGCGCTATCAACATTATCCTCCATGTTCCACATCAGCGGAAATGACCAACCACTCATCAGTAAAAGAAGCAGAAGTCAACCAGCTTATTGCAATGCGATGGAAGTAGAAGAAGATGGCAAACCTTGGTACCATGATATAAAAGAATACATCAAGAAAAAAGAATACCCCCCAGGTTCCTCGGAGAATGATAAAAGGACCTTAAGAAGATTGGCCATGAGTTTCTTCCTAAACAAAGAAGTGCTTTACAAAAGGAATCACGACATGGTACTCCTTACGTGTGTCGAAGCGAAAGAGGCGGAAGCAATCCTTACCGATGTACACGAGGGTTCATTTAGGACCCATGCAAATGGACATGCCATGGCTAGGAAGATATTAAGGGCAGGATATTACTGGTTAATGATGGAGAACGATTGTTGTAACCATGTAAGGAAATGCCACAAATGTCAAATTTATGCTGATAATATCAATGTACCCCCAAATCCATTGAATGTTCTATCAACACCGTGGCCTTTTTCTATGTGGGGAATGGATGTCATAGGACCAATCGAGCGTAAAGCCTCAAACAGGCATCGTTTCATCCTGGTGGCCATCGATTATTTTACTAAATGGGTCGAAGCGGCATCATATGCCAGTATTACCCAAAAGGTAGTGGTCAGGTTCATTAAGAGGGAATTGGTATGCCGCTATGGTCTACCAAGTAAAATTATCATGGATAATGTCACCAACCTGAATAACAAGCTGATGAGTGAGACATGCGAAAATTTCAAGATCAAGCATCATACGTCTTCGCCCTACCATCCTAAGATGAATGGCACATTTGAGGCCGCTAACAAAAATATAAAGAAGATTGTCCAAAAGATGGTAGTTACTTATAAGGATTAGCATGAAATGTTGCCTTTCGCCTTGCATGGATATCGTACTTCTATTCGTACTTCCACAAGGGCCACCCCTTACTCCCTAGTATACGGGATGGAAGCAGTCCTTCCTATCGAGGTAGAGATTCCATCAATAAGAATTATTATGGAATCGGAATTAGAAGAAGTAGAATGGGTCCAAGCCCGATATGATCAATTGAACTTAATTGAAGGAAAAAGGTTAGCCGCTCTATGCCATGGGCAACTTTATCAAAGAAAGTTCGCCCATGCCAATTCCAAGTAGGAGACATGGTGTTGAAGAAGATCTTACCAATTCAAAAGGACCACAGGGGAAAATGGACTCCGAATTATGAGGGGCCTTATGTAGTGAAGAAAGTTTTCTCTTGTGGAGCCTTAATACTGACTAACATGGATGGAAATGACCTGCACCTGTCAGTAAACTCAGATGCTGTGAAAAAGTATTATGCCTAGAGAGTTTTCCCTTGGAAATGTAATGAAGAAACATAACATATTTATCAATCAAGGTTTTATTGATGCATTATATACTGTCACTTTTATTTGTTGTTTTGCATGGAGAATAATGTAAATAAAACCCAACCAATGTAGACATGGATAGATCAGACTGATGATACGAGGCTTCTTCGAAACTTCCCAAACACTATGGAGATGCCACTAGTTAGCCCATTTGAGCCTAGATATTATGAAAGGAGATCTTTGTCTAAAAAAACACAATCCCTCAATATTTATAACCCGGGGAGGGTAGTTGTCCAGCTATTTCAATTCGAATTGTGAAGTAGTTGAGAATAGGTCAAGGAGACAGGAGAAAGATGGGGATGAGAAACACATGTTTTGAGTCTCAAACCTTCTTTGATAACCATAGTCAGACCCCAATACAAGCCCAAAAGACCTCGTGGATGATTGATCTATTCAGAATGCATATATCAGGGTAAAAAACAAACTGACTCCAAATAAATGAACAAAAAAAAGAGGACAATTGTTTTCAAGATAAAATCGTTCGCGCGATGCATTAATATTCCTTCCAAAAGTTCGGACTCAAACAAAAGGGGAACCTCTCTAGCCCAAGTCATAAATGATATTGGGGCAAATTTTTGGTAGACACACATGAATGACACTGGGGAAGATTGTTTTGGATGATTTCGTGCAAGCGAAAATATTCATGTAGGATCAACAAAATATCAAGCAATCAAGTACTGGAGCAATTTTGATGAATTGTTGAAGACTCATTCCAAACTCATTGGTCAAATTGTATATTGAAGGTTAACATGGCTCATTATATAGGGCAACAAAAGGATATGCAGAACACCTCAAGCCCATAAGCCCCACTTCAACCAACCATAGGATCATGCATTTCATTATAACATGCATAGCATATTCCACCTTTCCAAATATTTTACATAAAAAATTGTTTTATTGAATTTGTACCATACTATGAAAGTGAAAACTCTAACCCTTACAGCATTTGACGACATCCATTTCTATCCAAACGATAATATGGTGTCAATAACTAGAAAGAAATCCTCTACTCCAATTCAATCATGAGCGACTTCATGGGTCGATCCTGAGCTGATCTAGATGTCATCTAAAAGACCGAGTGTTATAGTGCCGAGAAAGAAATAAGGCAATATTTACTACAAAGACAAGGATGCCCCTGAGGACATTTCCATAGCACATGATGACTCAAACATTAAATTAACATACATTAGCTTTGCATACACATAGCTCATGTCATAAATGCTATCATTCACACATACATCACTTAACATATATCTCATGCATCAATAATAATTTCATGCATTGCACAACATACTGCCAAGTAATCATACTTTCAAAACACATATCTTACTTGCATAATCATACTCAAGGAAAGTCGACCAAGACTTTCTGAACCAATCATTCACCTAGATTTATTAGGGTTGTCGGACTCAAACAACGAAATGATATGACGTTGGTGGACTTAGATGCCAGAACGTTATTTCCTTATTAAAGGACATTGTCAGACTCACACGTCAAAATGGGTTCTTTTATCAACCTAGGTTCTGGCAGTACCCCGACCTGCGTTCCTAGTGCTTTGATGTCCCAAGTTCCGGCAGTACCCCGACCTGTGTTCTTGGCCTTACCTTCCCGAATTCCGGCAGTACCCCGACCTGCGTCTTCGGTGTTCTCTTGTCAACCTAGGTTCCGGCAGTACCCCGACCTGCGTCTTCGGTGTTCTCTTGTCAACCTAGGTTCCGGCAGTACCCCGACCTGCGTCTTCGGTGTTCTCTTGTCAACCTAGGTTCCGGCAGTACCCCGACCTGTGTTCTTGGCTTTACCTTCCCGAATTCCGGCAGTACCCCGACCTACGTCTTCGGTGTTCTCGTATCAACCTAGGTTTCGGCAGTATCCCGACCTGCAATCCTAGTGCTTTGATGTCTCAAGTTCTGACAGTACACAACCCACGTCCTTGGCCATTTCCCTAAACCTCTATCCTTAGAGGTTCATTTGATTTAATTACAAAACATGTTTTAAATCATTGTGAGACATAAACATCTAAATTAGTATTACATCACCAGCTTCTAATGCAATATCATCACCGCATAAGGAGCATGATCGATGTCAAGCTTCAGCGTATAACCAAGTCGAGTCGATCTTCCCAGATTAGATAGTTCTCTTGATATCTCTAAACCACGACACAGACCTTTGTCTCTTCTGCGGCTTCCCCTAACGAAATTAGTATTCCCTTTCTTTACTAATTACTTACCCCGATAACACTCATACCACGGTTTGAATGTTACCGGATAAGTAACAAGTAAAGAGGGGCAGCTGTGAATACCCAATTTCGTCCGGGGTCTTTTTTTAAATTTTAAGGAAGTTCAGGGACTGGGTCACAATTAAAAACACTCACGGGACTAAGTAAAAATTACCTTAAGACTCTTCATTAACCTTAACCCTAAACTTAAGTTAGGCTATAAATAACCCCACTTAGCACTAACCCCAGGGCAACTTTTAAAAAAAACATAACATTATCCCCAATCTCCCACTCTAAGCAGATTTATCCTAGCATACAAAAACTCAACCCTGTCCCATTTTTTTAAAACACAGTTTCAACAGCCCTTGTTTTCAAAAACAAAAGAAAGAAAGGATAAGCAAAAGCAGAGAACCCATCTCTTTCTTAAGAGTCACTCTCCATTGGCAAAGCAACCTCACTAGGTTTTCTTCTTGCTTAAACTTTATTTGCCATTATTGTTGTTGTATGTTTGCTGGAATCATTTTCCATATATATACATTTCTTATTCATACCATCATATCTCTACCCATTTAATCTTCTGCAATATTTTAACATTGCACATGCTCATAAGCTTTATGCATTAACTATAAACTAAGCCATAAAAAGTGGAGTCCTAAACTCATTGGAAGTACATCCTTGCACGAAACATTTCTGGACGATGGATACACCACCGAAATTCGGTTCTACACGGTGGGGAGCCATTGGGGCGCTTATGTAGGCTGCTACACAGTCCGGTAATGTCCCTGACCACATTTCCTCTTCTCTGGCAACACACAAGATGTGTTTCGGTTCATCTCGGTTGGCTTCGGTTATCACGGTCAGCTTTGGGGCTGCTGCAGGAGCGGCTCAGTCTGTTAGGGTGCCACTGGCAACCTCTTGCCGTGAATGGCGAGGACCAATGGGTCTTCTTCTTCCCCCTCCATGGTTTCCACGAGCTGCTGCCCTATTTTTCATTCCTTTCCTTTTTTTCCTTTTTTTCCTTTTCTTTCTTTACTGTTTGTTTGGCATTAAAACGTGATATTCCTATTTCATTAATAAACCAAAGCCATTGTTTGGACTTATATATTTCTTCTGATGTTGTGTTTCTTTTATTGGTTTATTGTTTTGTTAACTTATTTCCTATTCTTAGTTGTTGGTTGTTTTATATTTGCTACTTTAAGGTATTTATTTTGTTTTGTCGGTTTTTTTCATCTGAATCATGAAACAAAAGTAATAAGAGATACATATGCTTTTACAAATGATTATATTTTTACTCGAGCGTAAAAACAGAAGTAGTGGGAATTTGAGAGATTGGTGAACGAACAGAACTATATCTTCCTTTCCCTTCGAGTAGAAATACGGTGAGCGGTTGTTGTACTACCTCTTCTTTCTATGGTAATGGGGATGGCGGTAGATGGTCAGTGTCGTCCTTATCTTCTAAAGTCTTACCCTAACTTTTAATAAAAGATTCATTTTTTGACAAATTTCAAAATAAAATAATCAATTATTCATTAATGACGTTTCTTGTAAATATAAAAAAGTCGTCAATAATTAATATGTCATATTTATTTGAACCATCATTAAATAAGATACTCTCTTTTTTTGAAATTATATTTAGTATTCGAATTAAGAGTCACAATCATTAATATTTTATGACATGAAACTTTGAAATAATCAAGAACTAAAATCATTAGTATTTTATGATGTAAACCTTTGAAATAATATAAAATTTATAAAATTAATGAAAGAAGAGAAAAAATATTTTTAAGTGCTAAGGTTAGAGAAAGAGTATCAACTCGAGTATTACGTTATTATCATGTTAGTAGGAAAGCAGTAAGCGGTTGTCGCTCTCTCTAATAAAGATAAGACAATATATATCAAGTCCTTATCTCATTATCCTATTTAACAAAAAAGCGGTGAGCGGTTGTCGTACTGCCTCTTCTTTTATTTAAAATGGGTAAAGTGATGTAGGACAAAGTTGTATCTCCCTCTTTAACCTTATCAACTGACAATTTGAATCCCTCTTTATTTATCATGTTAGTAAGAAAGCGGTGAGTGACTATCGTACTACCTCTTCTTTCTCACTAATATGGATAAGATGATATAAGTCAAACCACTTTTCATTAACTAAAATCAATCAACACACAAATGTTTTCTACCTAAGAACTACGTAAATCTTGATTTCCATATTGCACCCGGGGATACGTAGGAGCAGGACGAACTCACAAAAATAAAAAACAAAAACATTTTTTTGTAAACAATTAATTGATTTAACAAGCTTTAGGGTATATCTAGTTCCATGCAATTATTGCGGGTACCGTTTGGTAACGAGCGGACGGGGTGCTAATACCTTCCTCGGTCTGTAACCGACTCCCGAGTTCAGATTCTAGTTCAAAGACCAATCCTTCCAATATTTGGGCATCGAAAGGGTTTTCTACGTTTTGACTGCAAAAACGTGGTGGCGACTCCAAATTAGTCGTATGACCGGTTTCGGCTGAAAATCGGGGCGCTACACCTAATACCTAGAGGAATGTGGTATAGTCCCACAGTACACCATGCCAGGATTGCCTAGCATGAATGGTGTGTCTAAAAGACGAAACCGGACTCTTAAAGATATGGTAAGGAGTATTGTATGTCACTCTACCTTACCAGAGTCACTATGGGGAAAGGCATTTAAGATTGCAGCTTATATTCTTAATAGGGTGTCAACTAAGGCGACTGCCAAAACACCTTATGAGCATTGGACTGGGCGAAAGCCTATTCTAAAGCATTTTCATGTGTGGGATGTCCAGCTGAGGCAAGGCCTTATAGGTCTCATGAAAAGAAATTAGACTCTCGTATAGTGAGCAGTTACTTTATTGGTTACTCTGAAAAATCAAGGGGTTATAAATTTTATGACCCAAGTTTGAAATCCATATTTGAGACGGGTACAACCACGTTCTTTGAGGATATTGAGTTGGAGGGGGAAGATAAGGTTAGAAACTTTGTCTTAGATGAAGAATTTGTATCTATTCCAGATACGACTCATATGGTTGCTTTTGATGAAGCAAATTTGGAACCTCCTCAAGACATATATGATGAAACTTTCCCTGCTCAAG
Source organism: Lupinus angustifolius (assembly GCF_001865875.1). Taxonomy (NCBI): domain Eukaryota; kingdom Viridiplantae; phylum Streptophyta; class Magnoliopsida; order Fabales; family Fabaceae; genus Lupinus; species Lupinus angustifolius. The sequence goes on along the minus strand of NC_032026.1, from coordinate 8,203,432 downwards.
GTGAGTTGGTAATTCATGAAGGACAAACTCAAAACCCTCAAGAACATGGACAAGAGTTGCAAGAGCCAATAGCTTTGCGTAGATCCACTAGAGAAAGGAGAAATGCAATTTCGGATGATTACATTTGCTTTCTTTTGGAACATGAGGGTGATGGCTTAATGGACAATGATCCATTAAACGTTCGTGAAGCCATCCAAAGTTCCAATTCGGAAAAGTGGATTGAAGCAATGAAAGAGGAGTATAAATCCATGCAAGACAATAAAGTTTGGGAACTTGTCCCATTACCAGAAGGTAAGAAACCCATTGGTTGCAAATGGATTTTTAAGACCAAGCGGGATTCTAATGGTAATGTGTAGAGGTATAAGGCGCGTCTTGTAGCTAAGGGTTTTACTCAGAAGGAAGGGATTGACTATAAAGAGACATTCTCTCCAGTTTCAACGAAAGACTTTCTTAGGACAATCATGGCTCTTGTAGCACATTATAATTTGGAGCTTCATCAAATGGATGTCAAGACAGTTTTTCTTAATAGAAACATTGATGAAAAGATTTATATGGTGCAACCAGAAAACTTTATAATGGGAGATTGAAAGAATATGGTTTGCAAATTGACAAAATCCATATATGGGCTAAAACAGACGTCTCGTCAGTTGTGCCACAAATTTCATGAGGTGATTCTCTCTTTTGGTTTTGAGATGAATTCAGTCGAAGATTGTGTGTATCACAAGTTCAGTGGGAGCAAGTATATTTTCTTGCTCTTGTATGTGGATGACATACTGCTTGCCACTAATGATGTGGGTACCTTGTTAGAAACCAAGACATTTCTATCCAGTAATTTTGAAATGAAGGATCTTGGTGAAGCTTCGTTTGTATTAGGAATTCAGATACATTGAGATAGATCTCGAGGTATTCTTGGATTATCACAAAAGAGCTATATAGAAAAGGTACTTAAAAG